>NC_079498.1:95332401-95463535 GCF_030052815.1 Hevea brasiliensis | reverse complement strand
ATAATAAATTTTCTTTAGAGAAATACTAAATTTATAATATTTTTTAAATTTAATTCTTAATGAGATCTAAAATAATATAATTTATTGTAATATTTAAAAGTAAAGTAATCATTAATGATTTTATATTTTAATATTAAAATTATTTATAAAATTATATAATTCTACATTTAAATCACAAAGTATAATAAAAAAAATTAAGTTAATGAAATATTTATCTAATAATAAAGAAATTAAGTAATCTTAAAGAATCTTTCATTACCTCAACTTTAAAAAATTGAGCTGATAAAAATCTTTATCTAATGGATACAAAAATTAAAAGTTGATGTCCTGAAAATTAAGAGATTTTGGATTCTATTCCATTTATATAAAATTAAATCTTTATTCAATGAAATGTTATTATGGGTTTATTTTGTAAATTTATTTTTGGGTGTCATTTAGAGAATAAAAAAATAAAAAAGGAAATCAAAGGCTGATATGACATATTAAGATTTCCAAAATCTCTCACTTTCTTATTGAAGGTATTTTGGGCCAATCATGGAAAAAGCAACTGTTGGAGTGCAAAATTCCAAAGCGAGGGTGTCAATGTCATTCCCTATTATTATAATTATCTTTTCTGAGTTGCCTTATTATTGTTAATTTTTTAAAGTTAGGAAAACCCAAAAGCAAGAAAAAAGAAAATGTCCAAGGTCATATTTGTAGTTATGCATAATGAAGCCTTAATAGAAATTGGTATTGGTATGTTTGATTAATCATACAATATTTTAGTTTTATGAAGAGCCAAATTAATGTTTCTTAGCTTGTAAACTGTTTAGTCACTTTTATTATTTAAATTAATTTTTTCTTAATTTAATTATTCATCAATTTCTGTAATTTAAATAATATAATTATTTAATCTCTCAATTTTAAATCTATTAATTATTTAATCTCTATTTATAATTATTATCTTTTCTTTGATTAACTTAACTAATATAAAAATTAACAGGAGAAACTAAATAGTTACGGACTACAAATAAGGAATTAATAGAAGATTAAATAGTAAATTTTATTAAAATATAAAAATTAAATAACAATTTTCTTTTTCAATTAACACTTATGTCATCTCCTCTTTAATTATTAGCTTAGTCAATTTAGAGTTTGGATTCAAGTTAAATACCTTCATCTTTTGTCTTTTCCTCTCTTATCTGATTAATTAATTATTTCAATAGTTTATTTATTTATTTCAATAGTTTGATAGTAAATATTGCAAATTTTGATCGAAAGTATACTCATTTTATATATAAAAATATTTTAAGCTTTTTTAGGCATGATAAAAAATACAAGAACTTATTGGAGCTATTTGTTCCAATGTAAATATATAAGAACATGATGGATGTCACTTCAACATCTCATAGTTGTGCCACTAATTAAGTGCTATGCCTGTGCAAAATAAATTAATAAAAGAAAAAGTATGGAGATCTGATTTCTTTTATAATGTACAAAATATAACTGTGCAAAATAAATTAATAAAAGAAAAAGTATGGAGATCTGATTTCTTTTATAATGTACAAAAGCAAGAGAAACCATAGTACTTGGATCTTATGATAATATATGGACCCATAATATGGTATATGAAGAGGGAACAAAGATGATGAAATCTCCTGTCATGATTTTTTTTTTTTATTTGTTGCAGGCTGCAAAAATTGTTTTTAATTTAAATTATATTTATGGAAGGTAATATAGTCATACCATGTGGCCAGCCATGCTATTGTATGGTTCACATAAATTAAGAAAAAGGTGTTCTGATTAACTTTGTTTTTAATTATTTTGATAATTTAATAGTATTTCCAGTCAAATTTCATATTGTATTGAATTTGTTATTATGATCCTTATTAAGACATGACACTCAATTTTAATTTTAGTAATATTAGATTATTTTTATAATTATAAAATTTAAATTTAAGTTTTAAGATAAGTTTATTTTCATATTTTTTAGAATTTGAGATACTTAAAGTAACGGGCCGATATAAAATATTTTTCTTATTAAGGGAAAACTGTCAATTTTTATAAAAAATGATGTTATTTTATTTTTTTAAATGATGTCATTTTATATTTTTTAATTTTAATAATTTTATTAAAATATAAAAATATTTACACATATACACTATATAAAAATATAAACATTAAAACATACAATAAAAATTTATCAACTACTCATCTTATTTTAAATATAAACATACAGAAGCATATATCAAGAAGTATTACAACGTAAATATTTCTTGAACAATGGGTATTTTCGCCAACATATTTGACCCTTCTCACAGAAAATTCTAAAATTTTGTTGCTTTAAATTGTAAATTAACTGAAAGAGTTAAGCATTTATCAAGGTGCAGTAAGAAATTGTAAATGAAAATTGCGATATTGAAGAAAGAGTTGAAATTGTGATGTTTAGGAGTTTTTCTTATTTTGGGGAATAGAAATATATATATATATATATATATATATATATATATATATATATATATATATATATATATATATATATATATATACACATCAGCAACTATTAATAACAGAAGACATGACAGCAGAGTGTAGTTGTCCTAATAGTAAAAATACAAAATGTAATTATAAAAATAACCAAAGTTTTTTTTTTTTAATTTCCTCTTAATCTTGGAGTTTTCGGAGTTTACAATGTAAAGTAAATTTGTATATTAAATAGCTTATAATTAGGCTAAGAATAGGTTTCTAAAATTAATTTATTAAATATTTTTAAAATTTTATTTGTGATAAGCTCAAATTAAATATCAATGAGTTTAAACTTGACTTATTTAAAAAATGAGCCGAGTCGAGCTGAACCAAGCCGATCTTTTATCAAGCCGAACTTTAAGTAACTCACAATAATTTGACTCATTTACAGCTCAAGTGAATTTTAGATTTAGAGTTATAAAATTCAAACAGCATGATTTTGATTATCTTTCATATAAAATTAACTTAATTTTTATTAAAAAATTAAAATTTAATTACATGCAAATAACTATATTTTATAAATATATTTGATTATATCATAATTTTAAATAATATATTATTTTTAAAACATTCAAAAATAAAAATAAAAATATTTACAATATAATGAGATACTATAATTAATATAAATACTTTTATAAATAAGTCTATTTAATAAGCATCCCACAAATTTTAACGAATCAAATACTATTCAACTCGAACTTAATGTATCTAAAACTTAAACTCAACTCATTTATAAAAGAAAATCAAATTGAACCAAATTTCAAGCAACTCAATTTATTTACACCTCTACCTTCGTCATGTTATAGTAAATATCGATCTTTTTTTATCATAAGTGACGAAATAACTTCTAATACCTTCAAATATCATATATATTTATATTGATGAAATTAAATATTAAAAATATTAATTTATTGTGATCACTCATTAATCAATTTAACCATAACCAAGATAGTCAAATGACTCAAATTGTACCCCATGAAAAGAAAATTTGACTTTACTCGTGTGATTAATTAGCATATTTCAACTTTTTTTTTTACAGGATTTATATCTTAGAAATTATGTGAATTTAAAAGTCAATAGGGTTATACTATGCAAAACATAATAAAAAATAATTTTTTTAAGAAATAAAGAAAGCTAATAAATGAAATTTTTATCTAATAATAAACAATTAAAGAATCAAATCTTAAGAAGTTAGTACTACGTAAAATTAAAAAATTGGTGAGCCAATAAAATATTTATCTAATGATACAAAAAGTAAAGGTTGATGCCTTGAAAATTAAGGGATTTTGGTTATAGGATTGTTATTCTAATGATATGTTATTGGTGGATTTATTTTGCAAATTTTTATGGGTGTTGGTCAGAAAAAAGTTTGAAGTTTAATTTCATTTAATATTTATTGAGAAAATTAAATTTAATCTATTTTTATTTTTTTTTTTTGTTAAAATAATTTATAAATTTTAATTATATTTAATTTAGTTGAAAAAATTGAACATTTAGAAAAATTAAAGGCTGATATGACAAAATAGGATTTTCAAAATCTCACATTGAAGATACTTTGGGCCAATCATGTAAAAAGTAACTGTTGGAGTGCTAAATGCTAAAATGAAGGTGTCAAACTGTCAATGTCATTCCCTATTATTATAATTACTATCTTTTTTGGGCTGCCCTTGAATTTAAAGGGTATTTTTTTTTTTACTTTTAATAAAGTTAAAAAAAAAAACCCTAAAATCATAAATGAGAATATGACAGCTCAAACACTGATTAGAATTGAAATTAATTCAAAATTAAATTGGTTTAATCTAAAATTAAAATTAAATTAAAATTAAATGATTTAATTTCAGTTTAAAATTAAAGTTTTCTTTAGAAAATAAAAAAAAATTAATCTTTAGATTTAGTAAAAATTAAAATTCAGAAATCTATATTTCTGATTTTAACTCTTTAAACATTAAATTAAATTATCGATCTTGATTTGATCAACGGTTTGCCACGTGTAGCAATATTTGTAGTCATGCACAATGGAGCCATGGTGGTAATCGGTAGATATTGATCAACGATAAAGTATTTTAGAGCACATCTGTTGTCATATGTCTATTATTGTGATAGTTCTGAATTTTATTATTTTTTTGGAGAATTTAGTGTCCCTTCTTTTTGAAGATTTGATATTTTTTTATAAGAATTTATTATTTTTTTATTATGAACATTTATTTTTTTTGAATTATAAAATTATTAGATATTTTATTTTATTATTTAGATATGAATACAATAATAGAAAACATAAATTTTCTCTTTAAGAGAATATTAAATATTAATAATTTTTAAGTTGAATTCATAAGTATATCATAGAGTTGAACAATAATAAATTACTCCTAAATATAATATATTTTTTACTAAATAATTAAATTAAATATTTTATCAATATAGCTAGTACCTTCAAATCAATATAATTATAATTATATTTTGTATTAATAATTTCCCCTAAATTTTTTTAAACAAAATTATAATAATATAAAATTTTATAATTTAAATTTGTATTTTATCTATGAAAGCTCTATCTTTTTCTTTTTTTTAAAAAAAAAAAAATAATACAGTATTTTGAGAATTTTAGTTTTATAAAATTGATGATAATACAGTCTTATCTCCTATTTAATTATTAGCTTAGACAATTTAGAGTTTGTATTCAAGTTAAATACCTTCATCTTTTGTCTTTTTCCTCTCTTAATTAATTAAAACTAATGTGCCTCTTATGATAACTTTTTTTTTAGTCGTTTAATCTCCCTTAATATAATTAATTAAAATAATGAAGAAATATGTAAAAGGTTTTTTTTATTCAACACTTTAAGGTAAGCAAGGCTGCTCAAATTTTTTTATTAAATTCCAAGAAATTTACAAAACTATTATGAAGTAATGAATAAGGCCACATTTGTTAAATTGTGATAAAGTTTATTTATTTCAACTGTTTGGTAGTAAATATTGCAAATTATAATTGAAAGTATGCTCATTTTATATATAAAAAAATATTTATTGGGAAATTATATTTCAAAAAAAAATATTTATAAAAAAATTGAAGGTTTTAGCATTTGATTCATACAATATTTTACTATTTTAAGGAAGTTGCACTTACAATTTGAATCCATCCAATTCAAAATATGAATAATTCATTTCAATTCATATAAAATTGAAAATATGTTTAAATTCAAATACAAATAATACGTAAAATTATGAGTTAAATCAATAATTTATATAATTTAATTTAAAATAATTTCATAATTAAATAAATTTTCTAAAAAATAATATTTTAATTTAAAATGGTATGCAATTCACGAATTAATTTGAATTTAACTAAAAATTCTTTCTATATAATGACTTGATTAACAATTTATGGAGTCTAACCTTGTTAAGACCACATTTGAAAATTGATTTCTTTAGATACTTCTTTTACAACTTTATTTTACCCTATTCTCCTCACAATTTCCTAACTTAATTTTTGTTTGAGATAACAATCCGTTGTGCTAAATATAAAACTTAAAAATTATATTTTCTTAAACTTTTAGAATGAAATTAAGTGTGATTCATTTTCTTTATATGATATCAAAACTTATCTTGCTTTAATATTGAGCTACCAATGTTCAGTCAACTACTGTATATTAACACATTTTGAACTCTTAAGTTTAAGAGGCACTATACTTCTAAATATAACTCATTCGTTAATTTTCTAATTATTTATAGTAAATGTTAATCCTTTTAAAGTATTTTTTCAATATATATATCGATAGCATTAAAAATGTCACTCTATTAACATCATTTTACGTGATGTGATTTATCATGTTAGAAAATACTATTTAAAATGACATTTTTGTATTTTTCATCCGCTCATGACCCATGATGAAACAAGTTGCGAAGAAAACACCACATATGGCATTTTCTAATGCACCACCTCTACACAAATGGACAATTTTCCAGTACGCAACATCATTAATTTAAAAGATTAGTGATATAAAGGCATTTTAGCTTGTGCAGCAATCACTTGTATTTATACAAGTAGCATGTAAATATATAAGAGTACATGGACAAATGTCACTTCATCATGTCATTAGTTGTGCCACTAATTGAGTGCTACCTGTACAAAACAACATATATAAATTAAATAAAAGTTGAAAAAAAGTCGGCAAATTTAGGTATGGAGATTTGATTTCTATTGTAATGTCCAAAAGCAAAAAAGAATCCATAGTGTACTTGGATCTTATCATAGACCCAAAATGTGATAAAGAGGGAACAAAGATGATGAAATCTCCTGTCATCCCTTTTTCTTTTTGTATTTGTTTGCATGTTTCAAAAGTTGTTTTAATAAAACAAATTAAAGGTGTTCACATGAATTAATAAAAAGTTTTTTCTGATTAATTTTTTTAATTATTTTGATAAATTAAATAGTATTTGCAAGCAATTTTCACATCGTACTAATTAATTCTTGCTAAGTAATATTATATATATTTATTTCTATAACTATAAAATTTTAAATTTAAATTTTAATCAAAAACAAATCGTGAATATCAAGATTATTTTTAAAAAAAGAATATAAATATAATATTTGTATTAAATATAAATATATAGAAGCATATATTTATATCAAGAAGAAATAAAATAGAAATATATTGCTTGAACAATGGCTACTTTCACCAACAAATTTCAATTGTTTAGACACAGCATTATAATATATAATTCAATGGGAAATATTTTCAAGTGCTAGCTATTTTAAGTCAAAAATCGATTTTCATGCCTTCGATTTTAAACCATCTCAATTGATTTGAATATTAACAATAAAATAGCCCTATACTTCTAAAAATTTGAGATAAAACATTGATATTAAAATTTTAATTAATAAATTAATGAGTTTTAACTTAATTATATTAATATTATCTTCAGAATTGGGATGGAAAAAGTTCATAAATTTGATTAATTTTCTGAAATCTTGTACGGACTCTAACTTTTGCAGGGAAGAGAAGAGAAAATTTTGTCCTCGTCTCCAATCTCATGATCAACTATGCATAGTAATATATTATTATTTTTATATATTTTAATATTATTTTTAAAAAAATAAATATATTATTAAAATAATATCTAAAATTTAATTTCTAATTATACTTTACTTTTTAATAAATAAATTTATATTATATACTAATAAATTAAAATAAAAAATTAAAAAATAAAAAGAAAACTTCTCATATGTGAAACTCCCCTGCCTCGCTCTTCGACAAGGAAGTCTCCATCCCAACCTCAAACTATTATGTGGTAGGGTCGAGATGGGCGATCTCCGCCTCTAACCCGTCCTGTTACCATTCCTATTCAGAATTGTGAGGTATCAAATTCAAATTTTAATTGAAATTAATTTTATTATAAAAACTTATAAATAAAATAACCTTATGTTTGAATGCAAAATTTGAAATATAAAATTTGAATTTAATAAAAATATATATTTTATTCAATTGATTAAAATTATGAATATATCTTAAATTTAAAATATGTGAAAAACATGTTATTTGAATGTGAATTTAAAATAATTTATAAAATGGTATTATTTTATATTAATTTTAAAAAGTTTTTAATAAGTTAAAATTTATTAATAATTTATATAAATATTAAATTTAAATTCCTTTATTTTAAATATTAGTATTAAATATAACATTAATATTTTTATGATAATTTGATTTTAGAATTTAAAATTCGATCAGAACCCATCAATATCGATGTTAGAAATTAACCATTAGTAGTTCAAAGTGGTAGCTTATAAATAAGCTAATGGGGGATACTAATAATGTTAGGTTAGCTGTGATAAATATATGGCATTGTTTGTTTGGATCCTAAAAGAAATAATACTGATTAAATTCATGAAAAGTATGGACGGCTTGACTTTAATTAATAGTATGACATCTCATTTGCCTTATTAGTTGAGTACAGATGGTGGGTGCTCATGATATGTGCTTAAACAAACAAAGCATAGAAATAAATAAGATTTCTTGAAGGGTAAGGGATTAGTGCTTAATGCTAGTTCTGTTGACAAAACACATGCTCTGAATTAATTATGTTTTTGGATCTATCTTTGCTGTGAAGACCCACCCAGTTGATTTTAAATTTAAAAAATAAAATAAAATAAAGAGAGCACAGCTAATTTTGTAGACCACTGAATCGTGTAATTATTGATTATTGCCATTTTCATGTCAAGATCTTCCTCCTACAAAAATCAGAACAAAACTATAATGCATTAATTTAGATGAAGGTCTTGTTGTAGCACCAAAATATTGGTTATTTTATTTATATTGTTTAGTGGCATGATATTTATGTTAGTATTTAAAGGTTAAAAAAATAATTAATGAAAAATTATATCTCTTAACTTCTAGAAATTAATGAAGTATTTCGACTAAGGTCAAAAAAATGATATTATCATTATTATATAATAACTAATCTAATCGTTATTCTTATCAAATACTTTTGTTTTAAATTTCTAACTAAACAACAAATCACTAACGGTTAATATCTAATAGCTAATGGCTAATAAAATAATTAACAGTTATTAAAACAATTAATATTACTAAAATGAGCTGAAGTGTCTGAAATTTATAAAAATATGTAAGTTTGTTAATATCTTACATTGATTTTGAATAAAAATAATATGTCTTTTATAAAGTTTTAAACACTAATCATTCCTTAAACTAATTTTTAGGATGAATTAAGCATACCCTTTTCAAGATGTTATTAGAGTCTCCCCAATCAATATTTTTAAACCTCTCTTAAGTGTTTCACATTTTAAATATTTAATTTTGAGTATAAGAGTGTGTTAACATCCCATATTAATTTGAAATAAAATAAATATTTTCCTCGAGTTAATTTTTAGGCTTAACCTATTTTTTTAAGAAGTTTCTTTTTTTTTTTTTCAATTTATTTGCTATTTAGGGGAGAGGAGAACTCCAAAAGAGAACAATCATGCAAATCAATCCGCATCACTCTGGGCCAAGCAATCCCTTGTAAGTGAAAATTCTGAAGACTTATAACAGCAGCAACAGGAAGATCGCGCAAAACATGCCTCTCCAAATCTGAATCCACAGCCATGTTAGATAACTTGTCTGCTACCTTATTAGCCCGAAAACAATGATGAATTGCATTTTCCAAGGGCGATCTAACAGAAGAAGGCACTGTTAAATCAAATTCACAAGTCTCAAAGTTATGCGAGCGACTAACAAAAAGCAAATCAATAAAAAAAATTTTAAGTCCTTTTCAGCCACGAGGCATGGCTGCCCATATTCCAAGCCAGATGGAAGTCATTAACTAGAAGCATGACGGTGCTGCTTCAAAGAAAAACTTTAAGAGTTTTTTTTATTACTTATTAAATTCTGATTATAATTCGAATTAAACATCCCATATTTCTAAAAATAACTCTAGAATTAATGAGTTAAAATTTATTAATCAAGAATCTATTGATATAGACTTGTATTTTAAATAATGAGATATTTAAATTTAATATTTTATTGAAATTTTATAAGTTTTCATTTAAAATATAAATTCATATCTTTATAATTTAAATATTTAACTATCCAATCAGACCCTAAATGAATTTTATAATTTCTACATATAAATTCACATATAACATGCATAGAAGTTTATTTATAATTACATTTTAATTTTTAGAAATTTTTTATATTTAAAATTTTCATGTTCAATATTTATGGAATTCATTTTAAATTTTTAGCAAGCTGTAGGGTTGGAACATTCCATATTGCTTTGGACTTTTGAATCAAAATTTTCCTATAGATATGACTTAAAAGATTAGAATAATTAAAGCTTGTATATTGAGTGACGTAAATAATTTACTAATTGCATTCTATCTTTTAATTACGTTTTGTATTTTTACTATGATAATTATATCCTATCATCAAGATCTGCTATTAGACACTAATAGAGCTAATGAAGTAGAAATAGCCAGACAACTCTACCACCTCCTCTCCTTTAAAAATTAAAATAAATTAATTTAAAATATCATTGAAGTCTAAAAGCCTAGAAAATATAAAAACAAAGAATTCTATCTTCTCCTTCTTCTTAATAGAAATATAGAACTATTCTTAGAACACTTATCTACAAGTTTAAAATTTTAGGTTGAGTGGTTTCTTAATATAGTATTAAAGTCTCTCAGACCAAAAAGTTCAGAATTCGAATCCTGACCTTCCTCATTTATTAATTAAATATTTTAGTATAAAATAAAATAGGCATATGATTGTTCACGCTTTAAGCCTAGTAGACTTTCATCCCTTCTTCTTTTCCTTATTCTGAAGTAGCTCAAACATTTTGGCATTCAAGACATGACTATAGTGTCTTCTATCTTAATTGGCGTAGGTGTAATCCTTACTAGTCTCTTCCCTTTTCTAACCTAAGTGACCTAATTGGAAGTGTCTTTGACGTGTTTTGATGCTATGTTTGCTACAAAAATAGGAAGTCACCAAACTGTGATTGGATCACGTGGCGTGAGGTGAAAGATCATATAACACCCTCGTGTTAAGTAGTCCGTACATTCTACTATTCCGGTGACTAGTGTCTGTCCAGACAGTTAGGGTGTTTATAAACATATTTAAGTCATATAGAAAAGCCATAAATAAAAATCAATAGAAATCACATGAAGGTGAAATGGAAATAAGGAAAAACAAAGCATAATCGATTAAATGAGCCGAGGTCCTAGTGATGGGTGACCGACCCGGGAAGCGACTGCGAGCTCAGTTGCTACCTTAAATTCGTGTGAGACCCCATGACACCTTAGGTCAATGGATAATTGCGAAACTAATGGGAACTAGAAAACCACAAAAATAAAAAGAGAACAAGCTTAAACAAGTGAATTAGAACTTAAAAGAGTTCTCAAGCACTATTAGAAAATGGATTAGAACCAATGAAGGGCAATTTGGTCAAATCACTTTTAGAGGTGACTCTTAACCTATTGAATTTGAGATGGTTGAGATGAAACATTGTTATAAATTATTTTTTTGTAGGTTTTTGAAGAACTGTTTTATCATATTTTTAGCCGGCACGATGCTGAAATTTCGTAAAATTTTAAAATGGCTAAATTAATTTCAAATAAATTTTATGGCATTAAGATAGATTAATTAATCTTCAATATTGTTTTCTCACCACGCTAAATTCAAAATATAAAATGGAATTGTTTTAAAATCCCTTATAGTATATTTAATGGGTTATCGGTGGGCGAAATTTGATAATTCATTATATATATTACGGGATCATGCCATGCCTTACAGATGGGTAAGATGTGATAGATCAACTTCTCTTTTCTCTTCATGGCTGAACATTGTTAGGACGTAGAGAGATAGCCCCCAAAATTTTCAAAAATTTATTAATATTTAATGTATTATAATGTTATATAATTATTTTTAATATATTAGTATATATATATATATATATATATATGTTATTGTGAATTTTAGTATTTTTATTTAATTTTTACTTTAAATTAAAAAAATCACAAATATTTCTATTATAATATATCCATGTAATATAAAAAATTACAATTTTAAATTAATTCACTCTAACTCAATTATATTTCAACTATTTGATATAAATTTAAAATTTTATAATAGATTAGTAATATTTTAATTTGTTTCCTTAGTTATTTATCAATTAATTTAAACCTTATTCATTAGAAAAATTACAAATTTTTTATTATAATAGAATTTTAAGCACAATAAAATTTTGCACATCAATTATAATCGCATTATATTTCCTACTTGTCCCCTCTTAAAAGCTAACATCTTAGCTCCGCCACTGCTCTTCTTCCTCATTTCTTTTCTTCAATCCCTCTTAGGTAATGAAGGCATGCATCGTTTGCAAAGCAAGTGGGAGGACATAAGATTTTCATAATAATAGTTTAATTCGAGTAAAGTCTTCCATTATTGATATTAAACTCTCCCCTATTTGAAGCCAAGAAGTGTCATATGACCCATATTTATTGCCATCATGGTGTAAGAGTTCCTATATATGCCTCGTAGACTTTGGAAATTTTCGGACGCAGAATTTTTCGATGTATAGCCTAAGAGGTGTAAAAAAAAAATTGTGTCTAATGGTTGATTTTGGCATGTGTGTTCTAATTTATGAATATTTTTATGATTTTATATAGTTAGGAGAATGACTGAGCATTTTTTTAGTGGTTTGATCTACTCTACATTGATAAAGAGGAGTTGCTGACCTTTTTAGTTAGACAAAGTAATGACAGAGTTCTTTAGAAACTAGATAACGCTATAGCCCCTTCAAAATAATTCAAAATTCTTTTAATTAAAGGGAGAAATTAAGATTATATTTATAGGTGATATATTTATTTGTTTTGGCCCTTTCAAAATATCTATTTTAGTAAAATTTTAACTTTTAAAATTTGTTTTTAAGGAAAATTTTTCTTATATATGCTCTTTTTAAAAGAAAAATTCATAATATTTATATTTATGTTTATTATTTAATAAATATTTATCTCATAAAATATAATAATTATCATTTAATTGCTTATATTTGAATAGAAAGCCTTCATATTGAATTGTGTGAAATTGCTATGAGCAAAATTCTAAATAAAAATTTATTAAAAATATAATTTCTTTACAAATTGTAAATTATTGTAATTGGTCCCCTCAAAATAAATGGTTTAAAGAAAAAAGTTGAGTTTTGGAGGAACTAGACAAACACTAAGAGAGAAATTGACCCTTCTCACGGAAAAATCTGAAATTTTGATGCATTAAATTGTGAATTAATTGAAATAGTTAGATATTTATCAAGGCGCAACAAGAAATTGTAAATTGAGATAAATTTTGATAATTGTTCATGAATTTATTTAGTTGTAATATTACAGTCCCTTAATTTAAAAATGTAACATAAAATCTCATCAACTTTCAAATTTTATACCGTAAAATCCCTGTAACCTCTAATTACCAGTTTTTCAGTTAAACGCTCATCTGGACAGTTCCAGCATAGAGTTTAGTCAGTATTTCTCTTCTCTCTCAAGCCATGTGTAAATTGAATCATTTTTCTCTCTATAGACAAAATAATTTTTCATGCTTAAAGAGAATAATTTTACACTTTGCGTAAAAGAGTGTAACATCCCTAATTTTCAAATAATTATTATATATATATATATATATATATATATATTATTCTAACCCTGGTATTGTGGACTTCACGTATGTACTTTCATTTCGTGGAAATTCGATCGTCGCCCGAATCTGCAATTTCGGACCGAGCAGATAAGCTACAGGAATCATTTCAGAACCGGGTCAAGATTATAAGTTACCCCACCATTTTCAGACGTTCTGGACGCGTTCTAGTTATCAGATTTGGCATAGGTAAACTCGAACTCTACATTACTCAATTTTTGCCTTGTACTGGGTTAGAATAAAATTTATAAAATATTCGTGGATGATAAGAAAATTACGATTCCTAATGCAATAGCCTTATAATATTGTTAAGGACCGCGGGGCAGGTTTATAGAATTTTTAAAGTTAGTTTGGATAGTTTTTGAAAAATATTAGTTTTGAAGTCTTATAATTGAATTGTCTGATGTTGTGATTATTGCTTGGTTTGGAGGGCCCAGGAGGGGCCATATAATGATGATGAGATATGGATTGAGTTTAAAAGTGTTATTTGAATCATTTTGCAGGTTGGGTAGGTCATAGGTATAGGGGAGACTCTACCGGATTTTCAGCACAACTTAGAGTGTCTTTAGTCTTTTCTAAACTTGTATTGAGTCAAATATATTAAATAATTGCAATGAAATTATCAGATGAGCCAGGACAGCCTTCCTCCTCCGCCCAGCCACCACAGTGACTTTGGTTAAGTCGGTGAGTAAAATATTAATTTTAATTGTAATTTCGATATTATTATATGTTCAAGCATGCCCACACATCACTTATAAATATGTATCTATGTAGTTAAACACTAGGCACATTTTATATTGCATTCATAATTGTTGAAGTGCCATGGATGTTGTTTGTGGTAATTTGAGGCAGTGTGTGTGTGTGTGTGGCGTGCGTGTGGTATGGTATTGGATATGGACAGGATGGGTAGACACGGCTTGAGAAACACTCGCTGAGACCCGGTCCTTCAGGGTAGACATGGCTTGAGAGACACTCGCAAGGACCCCGCATTTGGTTTATTAAGCGAAAGTCCGACTTGAGAGACACTCGCTGGTAGAGGTTGGATTAAGAGGGTTGTATAGGGGATCAGCTCCCATATATGTATTGTTTGACAGTGTTGAGTGTGTGAGTGCTCCAAAATGCCTTTTTGCTGTTATGATATGAAAATTATGACGATGTTGCATTTCACTCCACAGGGTGCATTAGCTTTAGATAGCTATAGAGATTATGGTTAAAATTGATATTTTACTCTCTAAGTCGAACGCTTACTTCTGTTCATCTATTTTTTTTTAGGCTGCAGGGAGATTATTTGTTGTGGTTAACCTACTCTTCTTCTTCGCAGGTCCATTGATAGTATTTAATATATTTTGTACAATTGAGTTAAATTTTAGACTCCACATGTGTTAGAAGTACTTATTTTATTTTGGGCCTGTATTATAAAAGTTATGTTGGACCTGTAAAATTATTAACTGTATGCATGATGGGATTTGACGAGGGAGCTGCGCTCCCATTTGAGTTATGACCTTTTGATTATGTGGAGGGTGAGCTGAGCTCCCCAATTTATTATATATTGTGTTTACAGGTTGGGCGAGTAAAAAACTCTCTGTTAAATGGTCCATTTTATGGCCGGACTCTGTCCGGTTGAATTCTTGAAATTGGGCCAAAATGGGCCTTAGAGTTGGGTTAAGGAATAGTTAGGTTTACTACGGGCCTCGGGGGCTTTAGGCTAGCCCAGGTCCTAGTGCCGGTTCGACCCATAGGTTGGGTTGTGACAAATGTGGTATCAGAGCTTAGGCTTTAGATTCATGAGAAACTGTGCACCTAGAGTTGTCACATGCGGAGTATAGGATTTTGTTTCATCTTTTTTTCTGTAATTCTTCGTTTCTAGATTCTGCGTTATTCCTCGGTTAATATAAAAGTGCTTCAGTTTAGCACCTCAGTTTTGTGAAGTATATAGAAGTGTGAAATAGAGTTAGCAGACATGTTGAGGTTTGCCATGAAAATACGTTCACTAAGAAACACTATATTTAAATGTTGTACCTATCTGGTGCTAGGCACGAGTGCATAAAGGTGAGTTTTGATAGTATAATTGCACTAGATAAAGGTGAGGATACCACTGCTGGCAGTCGTCAGTGGATGACCCAGTCAGAGTAAGTTTATGATAATAGTAGATTCAAGAGAGATAAGAGATTAGGAGACATAGTCTGTCAGGACGTATCGTAGTAACTATACAATGTTCTCGATGTCTGCTCTATAAGCTGCAGATTACAGTATCGACATGAGATTATTGTGTAGAGCTGCGTGCATCCCAGTGGTGCTCCATAATGAGGGTGTTTGCGGATGGCCTCTGTTTTGGTACAATTATGCCAA
The DNA here is from genome assembly GCF_030052815.1 of Hevea brasiliensis. Lineage (NCBI taxonomy): Eukaryota > Viridiplantae > Streptophyta > Magnoliopsida > Malpighiales > Euphorbiaceae > Hevea > Hevea brasiliensis. The sequence continues at coordinate 95,447,501 of NC_079498.1, read as the reverse complement.
AATAAAGTTCTATATCTGCAGAGGAGTTGGGAACTCCTGGTTAGGGATCTAGAGCTAGAATATCGAAAGGTCACAGTTAGGTGGTAACTAGAGTCAGTAACTTAGTTACCCTAGCATGAGCTCGAGTTACATCAAGAGTTGCCATCAGACCAGAGGTTACGGATTAGTTGCAAAGTAAAGGTGACATCCATAAAGTGAGACCATCTGGTCTTCAGTATGGAATTTTGGATGGTTTTTGCAGTACGATAGACGTTTTGCTTAGAGCTTAGTGAGAATAGTATACCTTGTGTGTATCAGCAAGGTGTAAAGTACAACCCTACTACCTAGGGAAGGTCGAAACTATGAATTGATGATTTACAGAGCTATGATATGATAAGAGAGTCATTAATTTGACATGGTTTTGGCAAGGTGGTAAATGTAGTACCTTTATTACAGTAAGTTAGGGTATAGTCCTATCTTTTTAAAAGGGATCAAAGGTTATTACTGATAATGATGACTTATGGAGTAGTGTCCCAGATGGGATTGTAGCGTGAGATAGAGAGTTATTAGCTCAGGTGTTCTGAATAGGGTACAAGTTCCATGTAGGAATTATAAGATGTAAGATCAAGATGTATGTAAGCCTTTAAATTGAATGACTGGTTTGGATACCTAGTATTTTAAGTTTCAGCTAATTAAATGGATATGAAAAATTAGAGTTGCTACAGATCTCCTCCCTAAGGTAGTAGGGGGTAGTATGTAGTCCAAAAGGGTAAGAATAAAGATCACGCAGGAGAAGTATGACTGCTATTCCCTAAGTTCATCCTTAGCTTCTTAATGCTTAAGACTAAAGTATACTCTAAACAAAGTAAAAGAAAAAGGACAAAAGTTGGCATCGATAAATCATAGAAATATATATAAAGGGTAAGAATAAAGATCATGCAGGAGAAGTATGACTGCTATTCGCTAAGTTCATCCTTAGCTTCTTAATGCTTAAGACTAAAGTATACTCTAAACAAAGTAAAAGAAAAAGGACAAAAGTTAGCATCAATAAATCATAGAAATATATATATATATATATATATATATATAGATGGAGTGTGGTTCAAATACAGTAGGAGAGATAGCCTGAATGCCAGTAGAAGTCTAGCTAGAGTAGTTAGAGGATCAATTCTGAGTAACATTGAGGTATAGATGATGTGGTAGGGATAGTGGAAAGGTATAAGTTTCTGATATGATAATCAGATTCAAAAAGAAAATAGAGCTAAAGTATGGAAGAGTGAAAGTTCAGATTTGGGTAAGATAAAAAGAGTTGGCTAAAGAATAAACTGGAAAAACAGATTAGGATAAGATTAGGAAGAATAGAGCCAAAATACTGAGGAGGTGAATGTGGTTTTAGGAAGGGTAAACAAGATAAACAAAAAAAAAAAAGGATAGAGAATGTAGAAAAGGATGGCATTAGGAAGAACACTGTTAAGTTATGGAACCCAGAAGTACAGGACTTAGAGCAGGTCATAATTGATGTAGTGTTAGGAGCCTGAGCCTAGAGCTTAGAGTTACAGGATCTGGATTAGACCTTATCTGTTTTCTACCCCCAAGGTAGGATAATGGGGCAATGACATAAGAACTCTTTTGGTTGTTGACAGTATAATGGAAATTAGGTGAGGTGTGCGACCAAAGTAGGTAGTAACTGTTGAGCGTGCTGTGATAACTTGAATTGTATTGTTAGATAAAGAAGCAAGATCAGTAGGAGTAAGTTGGATAAAAGTCAACATAAGGGATATAAATATGCAAGATGAGGGATAATGTCACAGAGGCTTGATATTAAAATTTAGAGTGGTGAGACCTAGAGTTAAAAATTGGAGTTAGACATATATTTTCAGTGTGATCGATAGAATAATTATGAAAAAAAAAGAGTAATAATAAATAAATAAATAAATAAATAAATAATAGTATGATAATATGTAGCAGAACGCTAATAACGGTTAGAATAGGACAAGATAGGTATAGGTGTAATTATAAGATATTGAGAAGCACATGGATTAGAGGAGTGAATGTTAGTAAGATTGGAGTAGATCTGAAAGAATCTGTGAATGCTTTTATCTTCTAGAATATAACTAAGTATAAGGAGCATTGGACAAATAATTATAAGTATGGAGGATAAATGAAGAGTAAAAAGGAAATAGTAAATTCTAAGATGATATGTCAGGCAGGACAACAGTATAACAAATGATAGATACAACTGATATCTTGTAATAGCGCAGAATAATTACAAAGAAATAATGAAACTAAAAAGGAAGACTAAGGGGTATGAGCTAAATCTTATTTATCAAACAATGGTATACCATAAATGGTGGGAGAACATTTCTCCTTCTTTTCAAATTGGCTCGTGTTTCGATTCTAGGAGATTATGTTAAGAAGAGAGGTCGTGTCAAAGTGACCCAATTAATTGAAAATTTGATGGGCGTTAATACATATCCAATCTTTTAAGGCGAAAATGACGATAATGGTGTACCTAATGTTAAGTATGAAAGAATGATCAGAGAGGTGTCAGGAGTTAAATCAAGCTAGTTACTAGGGCTTACAACCCTTTTGAACTATAAGCTGGAGAAAGTGTTATTTGCTAATGAGTTACAGTGAATAAAATTGTTGCTGGGAAAAGTTGAGGCTGAAGTTTGGAAAGCTATGGGCAGTATATGTGATTATATTAAGGAGAATGAACACGTGAAGTGTCTTGTTCAGAATTAAGGCATGACACATATTTCCCACAGCCATGTTAGTTCATATAGAACTTATAATTTCTGGGGCTCCTATCTATCTAGGATGAGCAATTTCCTACTAAGGCTGGTAGGGAATGATAATGTTCTGATAGGTAAGTTGGGAAAGGGGACACAAAAAGAATTTTCTATAGTTAATTACAAGTGTTACATAATATAAAGAATGTGCTGGTAGGAGTCAATCATAAAGTTAGAATTCTCGAAGTAATGGAACTAGTAATCAAGATAAGACTAAGAAAAAAAAAGTTAAAGTTGATGATGGGATGGACATCCTTGAAGGAAAAGGTGTAAGGGTGAGATAGGACTAAGATTAAGGAATAAGTACAGCATGTTGAAAAGATATCAACGATAGCAGAAATAGGAAAAGAAAGTGGATAAGATCCAAAGGACAGGAAGAAAGCTCTGTAGAGCTAGTTATAATGATGAGGATAAGAAGGAATAGGTATGCTAGGAACACACTAAGAGATGTTTGAAACAAGTTATTATGAGATGATAGATTAAAGGAGTAGTAGAGCCTCAATCTAAGTGCCAATGTGTCAGAAGTAGGCCACATACTAAGAAGCTTTAGGAAGAAGTCTAAATATTTTCATTCTAGAGAAGAAGTGAGAAACGATAAAGTTTTGCATTAACTGGGTTGTCAGGGAATACAAATACATTTGTCCTATAAGAGAAGAGACCCAGTTTACTTTCCAATATTGATAAGTGGTGTAGGGTACGCTTGACACTTGGATGGAGCTCTACATAACCAGTTACATAAGATGTACAGGAGGTGGTCTAAGGACCTTAGTAATAACACAAAAGAGATCGAAAATTTGAAGTATCATGGGAGTGAGAAGATTTATAGGTATTGACCATTGAGGTCATAGGACAAGTAAAGGTTTCGAACGAGATGTATATGATAGGTGCTACAGGAAAGCATTTCATAGGATACTATAGGGTAAGGAACATAAGTCATGTTTTTGGGGAACAGAGATTATTGAAACAAAGGAATGAGGACTGAAGTCACCAAGAGACATGTTAGGGCGTAATAAAAGTGAGGTAAGCGCCAAAGTTGATTAAAGTTATCAAATATCAAGTCGAGAATAGTGGAGTTATAATGAGTGCTAGAGATGACAAAAAAAAAAAAAGGGGTAAACCAGTAGTCAGATGTGATGGTTTAGACTCAGAAGGAGGATGGTAGCTGGCATACTACGACAGGGGCAGATAGACATAAAAAATTTTAACCATCCAGGCAGATCCAAGGCAGAAAGATGTAAAATTTGCAATGGGTGACCGTGTTCTTGAAGGTTTCTCCTATGAAAAGGGTTATGAGATTTAGAAAGAAAAGGCAAATTGGCACTCCGTTATATAGGACCTTTTAAGATCATGGACAGAGTGGGAGCAATTGCCTATCAGTTAGAGTTGCTACCAAACCCTTCTCATGTCCATCCAGTATTCCACATTTTCATGCTTAGAAAGTATGTTCCCGATCCTTCTCATGTGCTGCGACCAGACACAGTGGAGTTAAATGAGAATTTGATCTTTGAGGAATAACTAGTAGCTATAGTAGACTCTCAGATGAGACAACTTTGGTCAAGGCAAATCCCTATGGTTAGTCTTGTGGAGGAGTTAATCTATGGAGGAATGCACTTGGAAGTTAGAGCGGGACATGCGTAGCAAGTACTCATAAGTTTGATATGCAACTATGTGTCATTATTCTGCCTTGTGTAAAATTCGAGGACGAATTTTCTATAAGGGGGGAAGAATGTAACATCCCTAATTTTCAAATAATTATTTTATATATATATATATATTTTTTTTATTCTAACCCTGGTATTGTGGACTTCGCGTATGTACTTTCATTTCGTGAAAATTTGATCATCGCCCGGATCTACAATTTCAGGCCGAGCAGATAAGCTGCTGAAACCATTTCAGAACCGGGTCAAGATTATAGGCTACTGCACCATTTTCAGACGTTCTGGACGTGTTCCAGTTATCAGATTTGGCATAGGTAAACTCGAACTCTACATTACTCAATTTTTGCCTTGTACTGGGTTAGAATAAAATTTATAAAATATTTGTGGATGATAAGAAAATTACGATTCCTATTGCAATAGCCTTATAATATTGTTAAGGACTGCGGGACAGGTTTATAGAATTTTTAAAGTTAGTTTGGATAGTTTTTGAAAAATATTAGTTTTGAAGTCTTATAATTGAGTTGTCTGATGTTGTGATTATTGCTTGGTTTGGAGGGCCCAGGAGGGGCCATATAATGATGATGAGATATGGGTTGAGTTTAGAAGTGTTATTTGAACCATTTTGCAGATTGGGTAGGTCATAGGTGTAGGGGAGACTCTGTCAGATTTTTAGCACAACTTAGGGTGTCTTTGGTCTTTTCTAAACTTGTATTGAGTCAAATATATTAAATAATTGCAATGAAATTGTCAGGTGAGCCGGGACAACCTTCCTTCTCCACCCAGCCTCCACAGTGACTTCGGTTAAGTCTGTTAGTAAAATATTAATTTTAATTATAATTTCGATATTATTATATGTTCAAGCATGCCCACGCATCACTTATAAATATGTATCTATGTAGTTAAACACTAGGCACGTTTTATATTGCATTCATAATTATTGAAGTGCCATGGATATTGTTTATGGTAATTTGGAGCAGTGTGTGTGCGTGACGTGCGCATGGTATGGTATTGGATATGGACAGGACGGGTAGACACGGCTTGAGAGACACTCGCTGGGACTCGGTCCTTCGGGGTAGATATGGCTTGAGAGACACTCGCTGGGACTCCGCATTTGGTTTATTAAGTGAAAGTATGGCTTGAGAGATACTCGCTAGAAGGAGTTGGATTAAGAGGGCTGTATAGGGGATCGGCTCCCATATATGTATTGTTTGACAGTGTTGGGTATGTGAGTGCGCCGAATTGCCTTTTTGCTGTTATGATATGAAAATTATGACGATGTTGCATTTCACTCTACATGGTGCATTAGCTTTAGATAGCTATAGAGATTATGGTTAAAATTGATATTTTACTCTCTGAGTCGAACGTTCACTCCTGTTCATCTATTTTTTTCCAGGGTACAGGGGGATTATTTGTTGTGGCTAACCTGCTCTTCTTCTTCGCAGGTCCATTGATAGTATTTAATATATTTTATACAATTGAGTTAAATTTTAGACTCCGCATGTATTAGAAGTACTTATTTTATTTTGGGCCTGTATTATAAAAGTTATATTGGACCTGTAAAATTATTAACTGTATGCATGATGGGATTGGACGAGAGAGCTGAGCTCCCATTTGAGTTATGACCCTTTGATTATGTGGAGAGTGAGCTGATCTCCCCAATTTATTATATATTGTGTTTACAGGTCGGGCGAGTCAAAAACTCCCCATTAAATGGTCCATTTTATGGCCGGACTCTGTTCGGTTGAATTCTTGAAATTGGGCCCAAATGGGCCTTAGAGTTGGGTTGAGGAATAGTTAGGCTTATTACGGGCCTTGGGGGCTTTAGGCTGGCCCAGGTCCTAGTGCCGGTCCAGCCCATAGGTTGGGTCGTGACAGAGAAGAGAGAGAAATATTGACTAAGTGCCATGCGGGAGCTATTCACATTAGTTTCTAACTGAAAAATTAGTAATTGAAAATCAGAGGGATTTTACTGTACAAAATTTGAAAGTTTAAGGGGTTTTATGTTACATTTTGAAGTTAAAGGACTATAGTGTTATAACTATATAAATTCAGGGACAGTTGTTGAAATTTATCCTTGCAAATTGAGATTGTTGGATTGAAGAAAGAGTTGGAAGGGCAAATAATGAAGGCAATATTCTTTTTCTTTTTTCTTTGTGATGGTAGGGATAATTTTTATAGATCGTCCCTGAATTTTATCCTATATTTCACTTCTATTTATTAACTTTAATTTGTTATTAAAGAATTTCTAAATTTTAAATTTATTTCATAAAAAATCCTAACCTGCAATAGTATATTTTCATGTTAAAAAATCTCTCTAAACTACAATGTAACATTTATAAATATAGTTTTAGTATTTTTTGGTGAATGATAAATCCTTCTCCTCCTTTTCAGAAAGTAGATCGTAGTAATAGTATTGAAATTTTTGCGATAGGTTTAGATAGTGATTAAAATGGTTGGTATTTTTTAAGTGTAAGAAAAAAATAAGTAAAACGATAATTTTATTGTTTTTCAAACTTAAGCAAGTTTAAGAGAGATTTTTGTCAAACAAAATTAAAGTTTAAAAATTTTTTAATAATAAATTAAAATTAAGAGATAAAAGTTTAACACGAGGTAAAACTCTGGGACAAAGTACAAAAATTAACCTTATGTTAGGAGTCTCTTATTTTGGAATGTCCAAGTCAGCAGCCATATTAGCATTTACAGCAAACTCTAATAATAAACTATAATTGTGTTGAGGCAAAATGCTTGATTTAGCCCGCTTTACTTATTGAAGAAATTTAATTTAGTCTATTTTTAATTTTTTATTTTAATTGAGTCAAAAATTTTAATTTAAGTTTAATTTAATTCAAAAATAAAAATTTATTAACTAGATTTATTGATTTAAATAAAAAATCAATAAGTTTAATTTTTTAATTTTAAGACTAAATTTTTTAATTTCTTAATTTAAGTCTAAAAATCAAGAAGTTTAATTTCTTAGTTTTCTTTATTTTTAAGCTAAATTAAGTTTAAATTAAAATTTCTAAACTAAATTGGATAAAAAATTAAAAATAAATTAAATTAAACTTTCCAATAAATTCAAGAGTGTAATCCAACTTTAATGTGTTGATCATAAAATACAAAGTGTTGTGCATTACCTTGATAAATAACAAAGTGTTGTGAACAAACACGACGAGCACCAGAGAACTTGCCCTTTGCGGTTCCTTACAACCATGCCAAAACCACGAACATCAATGCATCATCAACTACTGCAGCATCAGTGTTATAATTTGAGCATGCTCTGATGGCGCAATCCATTTCTGAGCTCTGTTTTGTCTCTGCATGCCTCAGCACTAATGCATCGCTACGACCTTGGAACGCATCAAAATGTAACACTACATGCCTCTGCAACAATTTGAGGAGGCTCCTGAATTTTGTGCCGGTGATGCAAAGATTTCTGGAATACTAAACAGCCCATACTATCATACAAAAAGGCTTACTTTAGGCCCAACATGTGTTTGAATTAATCCCATCACATGTCATTTATCTAAGCATCACCTCGTCCTCGTCTCAACGAAAAAAAAAGGAAATACCCCGCACAACCTATTATTTAATTTTTTTATTTTAATAAAGTTAAATAATTTATTTATATAAAAATATATTTTTTTTTCAGTAAAATTTGATTCTATATTATAAAAAACATAATATTTTAAAAAATATATTTTTAGGTAAAAATAAAAATTTTGTTATGTGAAAATTAAATCTAAATTTACTTTTTCTTTTTTAAATTGTTCAATTATTTTTATTAAATTCTTTACACATAATTTTTGTATTTTTTCTATTCAAAAATAACTTTGATTACTTAAAAATGTAGAGGAATTGATTAATCTTTTTGCTCAAACAGTTTATACAATTTTTTTTATCAATAAATGAAAAATAAAGAGAATGAGGGAAGAGGAATATGAATGTAAAAGAGAAGAAATATAGAAAGATAAATAAGGGATGGTAAGAGAGAAATAAGGAAAAGAAGATTATAATAATTTAACTATAAAAAAATAATTATATGACTAAATATTTAACAAAATTAAATTATAAAAATTAACATATTTTTTCTAAACATAGGAACTAAAATAGAAGAGATAAATAATAGTTTTATTATCATTCATTGATGAAAAAATTAATAGATCCACTCAATAATTTAACAGAAGTAAAATATAAAGATTAAATAGTATACTTTTTAAAATATATAAAATAGTTAGTTTGGTGGACTAAATAATAATTTTTCTTAAAATTTAAATGTATATTTAATTAAGTTTAAAATGACTTTTTATTTAATATTTTTGTTTAAGTTTAAATAGATTCAATTTTTATAAAACAATAAAATATTATTTTTAATAATTTTTAATTAAAGTATTTTTATAAAATTAATCAAAATTAAAAAATTTAAGAAGACCAAAAATACAAACCCAATACTCCTTGATAATTACAATTCCCTTCAAAATGAAAACAATAATAGATAATTAAATTCTCAATCAAATAACACAAACCCAGCAATAAAAATTCTCAATCAAAGAACAAAAACTCAACAATTTACATGAATTCAACAAAGTGGGTCCTAGGAAGACTGATGTTATACCTGTTCCTAACCTAAAAATTGAGGAGTTAAAAGTACTGGTAAATAAAAATAATAAACATCTGTGGTTTCTCTTCAAAATTTATAGAATAAATGTAGTACATGTCTAGTTTATTCAATATGGCAGTAGTTTGATGGCTCAATTAGACCAGATGCTCAGTTGTTTTTGCACAGTAGAAGCTCTATATATGATGTCTCACCTGAATTCTTTTCCAAGCATTAATATTGTAGTTTCAGTTGCATTGCAATGTGACAGAAACAATGAATCATGGTTGTTACCGAATCTATATTGCCTCATATACATGTTGCAGGGCAGCATTGCTCATTCAGTTGGCATCATCTGGCTAACCTGTTAAAATAATAGCAATTGCTTTTTATTCTTAATTGCTGCAACCTTCGGCATTTGGTGAGGCGATGCTGCTTACCATTGGCTATATTTACTGTAGGAAAGCTGCTAAAGAACTTGGAAAGGATAAAAGGTATATGAAGGTACCTTTTTTAGCGGAATGGGTGTGAGATAAAGGACACCAGTAATGACAGCTTCAGGTATGGTGAAATGGGCTTCAAGGTCAAGATGAACCTGCCAAACTCATTTTTAATATGGTTTATAGGCGTTGTTTGTTTGATTCAAATGCAGGGGGATATGAAGAATTTGAACCAAACAGAAAACAAATACGAGAATTTACTAAAAGCCATTGAGGATAGGAAGGGTATGCTATGCTTCAATCCCTTTGGCAGATCAATAATGAATCAACTTTATCAAGTCTGTCAAGCCTTCAGTTGTTATTTAACCTTTCTCTAGCTTATGAAGTTTTATTTTTTAATGCAAGCACTGATGATATGGATGGGCAATAGTAATGGGTAATTTGGGTTGTCACTGAGCTTTAACATATGAACATTCTAACGTTGTTCCGAATCTGATAACAGTAAATCCCCACCTGAAGAGTTTTATGACCTGGAGAGAATCCATTAGCTGCAGCTTATTCTATAACTTGTATGATTTGTTGGTCTTTCAAAGAGATAAGAGGAACTACATATTCAAATTTATCTGTAACTGGTAATAAAACAAAGCTGTTAATCCTTGATGTTTACTGTTTAGTCTAAGACAATGGCAAAGAAGTTTATAATTGACCGTATTCCTTGTTGATTTCTGATGCTCAGATGCAGGCACAAACACAAGAAAGTGATGGTGATGGAATCTACAACTTGGTGATGAAATAATAACAAAGGCCATTAGCCTCAATAGTTGCAGTTGCAACCACAGTTTTGAAACTCAGACTTGTCAGGTTGGTTTAATTGGAAATTTTGAGAATTGAATTTATGACCGATTTAGATTACTCTTAAAAGCCAAACATTATAAAATTTGATCAAAATTCAAGAAACCCAATCAATATCTGGTTGACTATCGAATCGATTGCAGGTCAGCTCAGTAATTTTTTTTTTAATTATTTTTGGACAATAGGTTATTGTTTTATACACGTGACCATTATTGATTAGTGACAAGTGACAATCCATTACTTGATCGTGCAAGTTTATTTTTGGTATTTTTGAATTGTTATGGAACACCCCTATTTGCATAGTCTGGTATATTTCACTGTTCTAGTGATCGGTGTCGGTCCGGACAATTAAGGAGATTAAAACCACATTTAAGACACCTAGATAAGCCCTGAATACAAATAGTTAGTAATTGCCAGATAGTTAAGTATAAATAAGAAAAACAGAATACAAAAGGTTAAATGAGCAGGGAGTCACAGCGATGGCTGACCTTTCCAGGAAGTGACTACGAGGTCAGTCTTAACTCGAATTCTGAACCGGAAAATGTGACGCCGCGGTACTTAGGACTATTGCAAACACAGTGGAAAAGAGAAAATCATAGAAAATAATTGTTAAGCAGGTCAAATAATTAGGTCAGGGATCCAGAAGAAATATTGAATAACTAACAAACCGGATCAAACCGGCGAGGAGCAATTTTGTCAATTTACCCTAGAGCTGACTCCTGACCTAACTGTCCAATAAAATCGGAGAAATGAAAATTTCGGAATCGAGAATTAAAATAAAGAAACAAGGAAAAATAAACGAAAAAGAAAAAGAAATTAAAAGTTGATTTATTACATCACTTTGATGACATCATTAATGATATCAAAATTAATTTTAATTTTCCCATACTTTTTGACTAAGTCAAATAAATCTAATTAAACATTAAACACAAAAAAATTAAAAAGCAAAATCACACCTTCTTCTTCAACAAGAGCCGGCCGAACCTCTCCCTTAGCCACCTCCATGCATTTCCTCCATGAAAGCTTGAATATACACTTCAATTTCATTAGATCTCATAGTTGTGAAATTAGGGTTCTTAACCCTCTTGAAAATTTGGAAAAATTTGAGGAAATAGTCAAATGATGCAAATGAAATTAATTGAGGTTGAAAATGGTCAATTGAGATCATTTTTGGTGTGTTTGAATTGGTAGAATGAAATTGCAATTCGGATTGGTTAGGGTCACTGTTCTGGCAGCTTGACTTAGGTCTCTTTCAAGGACTAAAACTAAAAATTTACCAACTCAATTGGTGTGAGGCCAATTGGGAATAAAAATAGACACATAATGGCACATTTTTTATTTAGAAATCATGCCCAGAAAATGACATTAACATAGTAAACAATTAGGTCAAACCCGGGTATAATGCACTGTAACTGTACCAAAATGATTGTTCATTTAGTCATAACTTGGGCTATACAGGTCCAAATGACCTGATTTTTATGACATTGGAAAGGTATGATATAGCACTACAACTTTCATGAAGAATACCAACCCAAATTCTGCCCATAACTAAGTCATTTTGCTATTCAAAATTAGAGACCTAAAACTGCCAGAACCAAATTAGGTGCCTAGAAAATCTGGGTTAAACCAATCCGGCCAGCCATGTTCAAATGGCCATAACTTGGGCTATAAAACTCCAAATGGAGTTATTCAAAAAGGGGGATTAAAGCCAAGACAATAAGGAACAATTTCTATGAAGAACACTTAGCCAAATTCCTACAGCAACATGACCAATGGAACAGTGCAAAACACTATATCAAAACTGAAAATTTGAAATTGTGCCTAGGAGACCTAAAAATTTAAAGGGCAACCAAAATTAACAAATTAAGCAATCAGAATGTAGTATGTGGGTGAAATTGAAATTTCTATACCTATTAAGCATAAGAAAGTCAACAATTTGACCTGAATAGTGTCATGAATAGTAATATCGAAATGCAAAATTCAAAGAATATTAAATTAAGCATATTAGAGCTAGATATAAGTAATTGTGAATTTATTATTGAATTTATTATACGTTATGATATTAAAACACTATAAAATTTTGTGTTTCAGTTGAAAAGAATACCGGGAAAGAACCCAAGACATCGAGTCAAGGCCTAGAGGTGACTCGCACAAGGTTTGTGCACAACATAAAATTTTTCTGTAAATTCTCTTGACAAATTGTTTTGATGAATAAATTGTAATTTATTTTTATTGCAAATTTGTGAATGAAATGAATATTGTGCTTTTGACTTAAATTGTTGAAAATTTAATTGTATGTGTTTGAATTGTCAATAAATATTTAGTAAAATGTTAAGATAGTTTTGAAACCACAGTGTCATGACCATATATCTGAATGCCTCACTAGCATGCCTAATGGGAGGAATTAGTTTTGAATTTTGAATTTTCCCTCTGGCTGAAGTGTTGAGGTATGTGCCAGTAGAGGAAGAAATTGAATGGGTACCCATAGTTTGAGCTAGCTAGCATTGAGATTCCTCATAAGCCTCCGGTTATTGAGATGAACATTGTACTGATGGCATGATATAACTGTGTGTTTTTATGAAATTTGTTTTGGAACTTCCGAAATGAGATTGTTTTGACTAAAATTATAAATTGTGTTTTGTATTTGTTTTTCATTTTCAGTACCATATTTGAATAAATGTGATTGGATTTATGCATAAAATTTTATTTTAGTATGTTGTGCACCACTAAGTCATAGTACTCAGCGATGACTGTTTATTGCTATCGCACATAGAGAGACCAATAGAGCAGTGGAGTGAGCTGCTGAGGATTTCAGAGCTACTTCTGGACCTTTTGTCGGGTATAATTTTATACCCTGATTGTACATATTTATTTTGATGTATGTAACTGTATGTACATTTGTAAATTGGTCATGAGCAGTTGTACAGATTTTGTAATAATGTTATTTTAGATTTTCTCATGTAATTTAGACTGATGAATGTAAATTAATGTTTTTTGAATGGAATGTGAATGAAAACTATTTAGTATTATTTCTAAAATATTTGAGTTGGAAATTGATTTAAATTGTAGAGATTGGGGAAAATTATGTTGATATGAGTTTTAATGGTGGTTGTGAATTGATGAAGTGTTATATTGTAAATGTTTTCTACAGGTAAAATTTTCGGTTTTCTCAAATATAGCCTGCATTCTGTCGAAAATTTTTCAAAATTTGCGAAAAAATAAAAATGGATAAAAATTTTATCAAATCTTTAAACTTCAATTAAATGTTTTTAATACCTGCTAGAAAAGCTCACCACTTTCAAAAAGTAAGAAAATTATTTTAAAATCTCTTATAGTATATTTAATGGGTTATCGCTAGACGGAGTCGGTAATTTATTATGTTTATTACGGGATTATGTCATGCCTTACAGAGGAGTAAGGTGTGACATGTTAATTATAAGAAATAACTTTCGAGTAAAAATTAAGTAATAATAATTCAAATTTAAAAGTAAATTAGACAAGTTAATTAATACATTTCTGATTTAAATAAATATAATTTAAGCAAAAGTAAAAAAACCGCATAAAGTATAATGTATAATGTCACACATTCAATAGTCGCTCTACTTTTTGGTTTTTACCATGTTGACTACAAAAATCCTACGACTAATTGAAATCGATTGTTATTCGTAATCAATTATGCAATCGATTTGTGATTTCGATTTTCTTTTTAGTAAAATAATTAATTTTAAAAAAAATTTAACAATCAATTCAAAAATTAATCGTGAAATCAATTATTATTAGCAACCGATTTATAATTGGTTGCTAAATCGATTGCTAATTAATATTAGAAAAACCTTAAAAACACGATTAGCAACCGATTAAGAAATCAATTATTAAAATTTGTTGTTAATAGTAATCGATTTTAAAATTGATTGCTAATAATAAATGATTTAAAAAATCAGTTGCTAAATTAAAGAATTATTTTAATTGGATCTAGAGTTAGCAATCGATTTATAATCAGTTGCAAAATTAAAAACCTATTTGCAATCTGTTGTTAAAATTGGTTGTTATTTACAACTGATTTCTTGTTGATTGCTAATAGCAACCGATTTTTATAATAAATTGTAAATCGGTTGCTAATTTTTTTTCAAAATTCTTGCCCTTTTTTTATTTGCAACCGATTTGCGAATCGATTGCTAGTTTTTGCAACTGATTTTGTAACCGAACTTTTCCCCCAAAAATTTTCACCCAATTTTTTTATTTTCTTTTTTTTGATTAGCAATCGATTTTTGCAATAAATTAAAATCAGTTGTTATTAGTAACTGATTTTTTCTCTAAAAATTCTAGCTCAATTTCTTTTTTAATTTATAATCGATTTGCGAATCGTTGCAAAAATAACTAATTTTTGAAACTAATTAAAATTGATTATTATTAGTAATCAATTTTTTCTCCAAAAAAATTCCCGCCCATTTTTATTTTTATTTTTATTTGTAATCAAATTGTAAATCGATTGCTACAATCAATTAAAATCAGTTGCTATTAGTAACCGATTTTGCAATCAATTGCGAATCAATTACAAAATTTTTGCCCTAAAAATTCTCGCCCAATTCTTAAAAGAAATTAACAATTGATAATCAATTGCTAAAATCGATTAATAATTCACTTATATTAATTACTACTCATTTTCTTTCCCCACTATTTATTTTCTTTCCTACTATTCATTTTTTCTCTCTTTCCCCACTATTCATTTTCTTTCCTACTATTCATTTTTTCTCTCTTTCTTCCCTTTTCTCTCATTTTCTTTATAGCTCTTTTCATTCTCATTTTTTTTATTTATCATCTTTTTTTAACATATTTTCTTCACTATTTTTTCTTACTCATCCATTTTCTTTATATTTTTTTCTCATTTATTTTCTTCTTTATCTTTATCTTTTTCTTTTTCGTATATTTTATTCATTATCTTTTTTCTTTTTCATCTATTTTTTTCATTATTTTTTCTTTATTGTCTATTTTCTTCATCATCTTTTTCTTTCTCATCTTTTTTCTTCTCCATCTTCTTTTTCTTTCTCATCCTTTTTATTTAATTTATTTTTTTACATAAAATAAAAATTTTTGTGAAAATATATTTTTTATTAGTAAATTATTTGTAGTATTAAATTTTAGTAATTTTTTTATTATAATATATATATATATATATATATATATATATATGCATGTTTGTATGTATGTATATGGTAATTTTTTTAGTAATTTGTCTTATAAATATATTTTTATATTTTATTTTTTGTTAATATTTTTATCATATTTTATATTAATTTTTAGCACTAATTTTTGTTAATGATTTATTATTTTAGTAATTTTTGAAAATTTTATTTATTTGAATTTTTTATTTGAAAATTTAATTTTTTAATAATTTTTTTTAAATTAGCAACCGAAAATTAGTTGTAAATAGTAACCGATTTACAAAATAATAGCAAAATTACAAAATTAAAGATATCAAATTTTTTGTAACTAATTATGTTTCGGTTGCTATTAGCAACCAATTTAGGTTGCTAAATCAGTTGCTACTAGCAACCGATAGTTTTTAACCAAAAGTTTTATTTTTTTAAGTTTAATTAATTTAGCAATTGATTTGGTTGTTATAGTTATTTGCAACCGATTTGATTGTTGGTTGCTATTTATAATCAGGCTCATTACAACCGACTGGATCGGTTGCTAAATAAATCAATTAGCAGTCGATTTTAATGGAATCTCTTGCTAATCTTATTTTTTTAGTGGTTGATGTTATTGTTTGGGTTCTGCTATGTTAATATAATTGCTAGATATACTTGTTCTTGTTTCAGTTTTGACATTTGCTTTTGGATTTTTTTTTTTTTTTTTACTCAGCATTTGCTTAAGTTAAATGTGATGGGATAAGTCTGATGTCAGGGTGTAGTTTGAATGATTTTATGCTAAGATTTTTTTCATAAATTGACATTTGCTTAGGTTGAATGTAATGGGTTAGTCTCATAATCAAGGTGTAATTTGAATGATCCTATGTTAAGTTTTTCTTAATTATATTTTATTAATTAAATTCATTGTTTATTAAAAAAATCAGTGAAAATAAATTTATATGTGGGATTACTAATTTATTTTTTATAAAATAACTTTATTTTATAGATAATTACTATATAATAATAAATTAATAATAAAAATAATAAAATATATAAAACGAATAACAAATAAAGTAATTCTAGAAGGCATCAATATGCAAATATATGATGAATTACATAATTTGCGCTGTGCACCCTAATAAGATAATCCCCTATGTTTGCATACTAAGATAAATTTTTATTTAGACTCAGTTCATTATAAATTTAAAATATAAATATGTAAGATTTATATATTTAATAAATGAATTTTATCATATATTTTATATCTTAAATTCATGATAAATCGAGTATAAATAAGGAAAATCTTACATAACAGTACTATTACTGAAGTGTTGGGGCAAATGGGGGCATGGCACTGCTTTCTTGAGTGGCAGACATTCAAAATTAATGGAACCACGCATGCTATAATAGATCGAGATTTAATGTGTACCTTCCATTAATCCTTTTTTTTTTATCCCCTAGCGTTCTTCCATTAGTTGATACCGTGTTTAAATTCTTCTATTGTAAATTTTAATATATTATATTATCATTATAAATATTTAATTATTAAGATATTTTTGAAGATATCATTCATATGTATCATCATTGTCCAGTCATTCTTATATATTCAAATTTGACCAATATGTATGACAGTGTGTTTTGCTTAGTTTTAGCTAGATAAGGTGACAGAGCAATAACTGGGATTCTATAGAAAGAAGAGAGGAATTGATCACCAAGATTTGCTTAGGGATAGCTGTCCTAATGGCATTTTATTTGAAAAGAGAAAGGGAATGGATAAGGGATTTTTTTAAAATAAAAAAAAATAAAAAAAAAAGTGGCTTTTATTTATTCTCCACCTGCAGTGTCCTCTCAGTTGTATTTGGTGGGTTGTCCTTGTCTTTAAGGATAATTGGAAGCACTAGTCATCCACAAAAGCTATTTTATGCCAACCTAATTCTTCTTTTTAGCACAAAAAAGGACTAACCACCCTATAATCACCAAGCACTCTATGCCTAATTTCCACTGCCACCCTTTTGAGGTTAACAGATAAAAGCAGCTATTACAATTCTATCCTCCCAATCTATTAAAATTTTGCCCAAATTGAAGGCACCCTCTTAGTTAAGCTTTCCTTTTTTTGGTTACAAAAATTAAATTATGGTTATTTTAAACAAAAATGTTACTGATTAACACAATTAATAATGATTAATTTATATGTGGGAAATAATATGCAGTGTGTAAAATTCAAGTAGAGGCTGCAAATACAAGCAAGCAAACCTTGGTGCTTCTAAAGTTGAGAGGGAGAAGGAGGTTTTGATAATTTCCACCAAGTGTCATACTCAACACTGTTAGATATCCAGATTAATTACTATATAAATCCACTAACTTCATCGACTTATTAGTGCTCCAACAACAGGAAAGCGGTCTTCTTCACCTTTTCTTTTGCTAATTTGAATACTATATTATACTAAAAAAGCAAAACTAATTTGATTTTCTTTACACATTTAATATATTAATTGTAAAGCATCATATATATATATATATATTTGCATTTTTATCTCCAAGGATTTGCAAACTTTAATTGGTGACTTGAGTGCTCTTTTGCAATACCATAGAGAAGAATTATTATTTGGAAGCTTCATATTTACGCTATTCTCTTGAAACAGCAAAAGAAAGTAACATAATGGGTGCTTTCATGGTTCTCAACAAGTTCACTCTTCTCTTCCTCCTTGCTTCAACTGCATTTCTGTCACCATCTTCTGCAGGTGCTCCATCTTTTTTCATGCCTTCTGTTGCACATCTTTGTAGCGAAAGAAAGGGATATATAACATCAAATCATGCAACTCTCTTCTCTCTCTACATATATACATGCTAGTGCTTTCGCCAAGAAGTACTTTGCTAGGGTTTAACATGCTGTAGTGAACTCTGAGGTCATGAGTTTGAATCCAATCGAAAATCCAAGCTACCAAAAAAAGGAAACATGTTAGCTAACATGCCCTTGTTTAAGGTCCTTTGCTTACAGTTCTAGACGTACATTTGATCAAATATTAACACCATTTTTTGCTTATCTTTTGCAGGTCGACGATCCATGTTTTTGGACAAGTTGGCCAACCAAGTGGATGCTACTATTTATGAGGTTTGTGTAGCTGATGATCATATATATATGATCAGTAATTACTATTTAATACCGTTTTTAATTTCATAGAATATCGATTACTTTTTTATTTGGTAGGAATTATCAAGTAAACCATTAAACCTTGATGAAGCAAGTATCATCCACGAAAGGATTCTGAGAGCTAACACCAAAGACTATGGAACCTATGATCCTGCACCAGCTCTCGTTAAGCCTCCTTTCAAGCTTATACCAAACTGAAGGTTTTAACCATGAAGGGCTGCTGAGTCCAAGCACTTACTAGTATATATATTATATAAATATATTTAAATAAATCAAGAAAGATCTTTCCACTATCAATATATACACCAAATTTTGACCCTAAAGATGGGTTACATATATATATATGTAGTTTATTAGAGAGTATATGCATGTATAATTAAGCTGTGACTATGTAATTAACTATGAATATGCAAAATAATAAATGTTGTCTGTGTTTTTGTCTCTACTAGTGCATTTATTTGCTATTCTGTTGGATGAATTTTACCAGGAAATATTTGTTATATGATCATATAACTTGAATCTCATATAGAACTAGAGAAAGATAGAAAAAGATAGATCAATATAGGGTAATTGATTTTTCTGCTTCAAAAAATAGGACGCATATAGTGTACTTCATATGCATACTCTTGGTAAAACCTCTAACTAGCGTACATATATTAGGGTTAAACTTAATATAACTTAAAAAATACATAAATATGCCATCCCCTCCTCTTCTCTCTCTCTTTCTTTGCTTTTTTCTTATTTTTTACATT
Source organism: Hevea brasiliensis (assembly GCF_030052815.1). Classification (NCBI taxonomy): domain Eukaryota; kingdom Viridiplantae; phylum Streptophyta; class Magnoliopsida; order Malpighiales; family Euphorbiaceae; genus Hevea; species Hevea brasiliensis. Next base: position 95,428,151 of record NC_079498.1, on the reverse strand, counting down.
TTTTTTAAATTTTTTTTCAAATAACTCCCAGATATATGCTCGTTTGAATTAGATTTTGGACTTAGTTCCTTTGATATATCCTTATTGATAAATCTAGAGCGTTTTATTCCCCCTTAGAAGAGCATGGAGTTGTCTCTCCTTATTATGGAGTTTATTTTGTTAAGTCTCTTCAATAACTCTTGAATCTATATCCATTTAGATCATATTTTAGGTATAGAGGTTATTATCATTGTTTTCAAGTCTACTTATGTATTATATTTTTTTTTACTGAGTTACTTTATTGGTTGGACAAAATTGCAATAAAAGCAAGAGATTTAAATTTAAAGGTTCTTCGATTAAACTCATAGAAAAATTTTAGAAAATAAATTATCGTTGAGTAATTTAATCGTCACCGAGTAGATTGGCCAAATACAAAATTTATGCTTTATGCTTTGTCATATTATATTCCGTCAACTCAATCAAAATCGTTAAATTATCTTCTCTATTATTTTTTCTATATAATGGTTACTATCATTAATTAGTGGAAAATAATAACATGTGGATCTATGATAATTATTAGAAATTATTATTAGAAATTTTAATCATTTGATGATAGTGGGTCTTGAGTATACATTAGATACTTGTTTTTCTTTTTACCTTTTTCTAATTTTTTTAAAGGGGTAATAATTGAAGGGAAGTACTGAGAGAACAATTATTTCCATATCCTCATGAGTGGATTAATTCTAATAATTAAACTGAAAAGCTATATATTCTCTTCTATTATATATATATATGATGATAAGCATGCGCACACTTAACAATTCATAATGAGAGAGAGCTTTTAAAAGTGGTCATGACTTCTAAAAGCATACCATCAAATTTAATTACCATTTCTTTTGGGTTTTGATAATCTATGAAAGTTTCATATTAGTAATATATATCAAATAAAATAAAATAAAATACATCATAATGATACAATATAATATGTCTAAAACATAATTTATATATTAATTTTCAAAATTTTAATCAAATTCAAAAATTAAATATAATTTTATTCAAGTAAATAAAGTAATTAAATTAAATTGCAAAATAATAATTTATTCATTAAAAATATTTTTTCTTTATTTACTTTTCTTTTCTCTTACCTCACTCTCTCTTTCCCCTCTTTCTTTCTTTATAGATGAATTTCTTTTATTTATATGAAAGGTGAAAGCATTATTTTTTAATATATTTAATAATTTCTTTAAATAAACTAATCCTCCAAAAAAAAGGAATTTGAAATAATTTAACCATTACGTTTACCCTACTATATAGCTGATACGTTTGTAACATGCATGGTTAGAGATCTTAATTTCATATGGAATTGAATTTGAATTCATTTTTTTATTTAAAAGAAGAAAAAATAATTTCACTCGATTCCAATCTACTTCAAAATTAATTTTAATCTATTTGATTTTAATTGATTTCCACATGATTTTAATTTTAGATTAAACCGATCCAATTTCATAAAGGAGCGGAAGCATGAAAATGGTTCATGAGAGCATTGAATTACAAAAAATTTTCTTCTAGGGTTACATGCATCATACCACATCTTTTATGTGCCTAATCAATTCAATGCTTAATTGTGTATTAAAATACTTTTCATATGTATTAGGATCTATGTTTGTCATTCTTATTTTTAAATGACTTAATCATATTAAGTCAAGTGTCAAAGCTAGATTTAATCTTGACTTTGATCACCTTGTATGATAGGAAGACAAATGGCAAACTTATATGATGCCATGTGTCACCATCTCATGGTGCCACATGTCACCCTGTGAAATGACCAAATTACCCCTATGTTGTAATTTTGAGTTCTCAACCCAAAATCATTATTTCTTCTCTTCAAATCAATTTATATCAAATATAAATTAATTAATTAATCTCCATTAATTAATTTCTCACAATTAAATTCATATTTAAACACTTTAAATATAAATTTAACTTATACGATACATCAAATAACCTAGATTTGGTTTCAAGTAATGCTAGGGACTTTGCAATCTCATTGCAAACTAAACCTATTTAATTAATTAATTAAACTCTTTAATTAATCAATTAAATCACATTTTACTTGGTAATTATCTTGTGTATGTATGTGACTTACTAGGCTCATCACTAATTGGCAATGAGATATGATATTAACTCTTAATATCATCAAAACTCTTTCTTACCATAAATGATTTCTCTAAATCATTTTAGGCATCTCATAGACCATGGTTGACACCTAGCATAGTGTGTCATGGCCACCCAATCAGTAATAAGGAATACCTTAAATGAACCTTTAATCATAAGTTACCATGCACTAGAATCTCTCTGTTACAAAATCCCAATTCGAGCTGGAGTCATGGTTTATGTCAAACCCCATTTGCTATGAATGTTATGTTCTCTTTTAATTTCAGTTCTTGATTAATTAGATTTTCTTGTCATAAACTCTTTTCTGACTAAATCTGTCTGTCCTGGCCAGGAACTTGAAACATCAAGAACAATTAAATGAATATAGGACTTTATCCCTATTTACTTAGGGTAACAGATTCCATCTTGATCAATACCAACCTCCATATATAACTAGTAGAAGCCAACACATGCCCATATACCCATACACAGTACAAGTATGAAAGCAGTATCAAACTCAAACCACCTATATACAAGATAACTGCGTTATCTCAGGTCTAAAGATTATATGCACTGATATGATATAGACAATGTATTGACAAGAGTAAACTCCATGTGCTTGTCATACGCGTCACTGGTTCGGCCTAGTTATCATGTATAAGTGCTTATCATGTTTGTTATATGGCATGAGACTCACTATTCTATCTTATTTATATCTCATATAAATACATTGGGAACAAACATGATTACAATCTTTCTGGATAAGTCATGTCCTTATTGTGAAGTATCCTCGATTGTGAACCAATTTATGATACTTTGTGCTAGAAATACTGTCACTCATATTCTTAACAACTTAAGAATAAAATTTCTAACAAAAAACCAATGGACCTTTTCTATTATATATAAATACATTATGTAAACGAAAAAGTGAAATTGCCTTTTATTAATAAAATATATACAAGATACATACTAAATGATATACTCTAGAGGATACTACTAACAATCTCCCACTAGCACTAGAGCCATTCATTATAATATCTTAGACCCGTCTTCTCAAGATGTCGGTCTAACTAAGTTTGTGACATAGGCTTCGTGAATGGATCAGCTGGATTTTCAGCTGATGCTATTTTCTGCATGGTTACATTGCCTCGCCCAACTATTTCTCTGATAATGTGGTAGCGCCTTTCTATGTGTTTGGATTTCTGGTGAGACCGAGGTTCCTTAGCCTGTATGACCGCTCCATTGTTGTCACAGTAGAGTGGAACTACTGACTCAATGGAAGAAACTATATCAAGTTCTATCACGAACTTCCTTATCTAAACAGCTTCTTTTGCAGCATCTGATGTAGCAATATACTCAGTCTCTGTTGTGAAATCAGCAGTCGTACTCTGTTTGGAACTCTTTCAAATAACTACACCTCCATTACAAATGAACACAAACCCAGAGGTAGACTTTCTATCATCGATATCTGATTGGAAATCAGAATCAGTATAACCATCCAATTGCAAGTCACCACCTCCATAAATCAAGAATAAATCCTTAGTTCTCCTCAAGTACTTAAGGATGTTCATGACAGCTATCCAGTATTCCAAACCTGGATTGGATTGAAACCTGCTAGTCAAACTAACAGCATGTGCAATATCTGGCCTAGTACACATCATTGCATACATCAAACTTCTAATAGTCGAAGCATATGGAATCCTGGCCATTTTATCTCTTTCTTCAGGTGTCTTTGGAGACATCTCTTCAGAAAGGTGGATACCATGTCTCACTGGTAACAATCCTCTCTCGGAATCAAGCATGTTAAACCTCTTTAAGACCTTTTCCAAGTATAGACTTTGGGATAAACCAATTATTCTTTTTGTTCTATCTCTATAGATGCGAATTCCAAGAATATAGGTTGCCTCCCCTAAGTCTTTCATGAAGAATGTATTTGACAACCATACTTTTATTGCTGTCAACATACCTATGTTATTACCTATTAACAGAATATCATCCACATATAAGACAAGAAAAGTGATAGCACTATCACTAACCTTCTTATATACATATGGTTCATCCACATTTTTGATAAAACCAAATGACTTAATGGCTTCATCAAAATGGATGTTCCAACTCCTCGAAGCTTGGTTCAACCCATAAATGGATCGCTTTAGCTTTGATAAGTGTATAATTTATTAATTTTACTCCCATTACATTTAGTGTTTTTAGTGTGTTTTTATGTTTAATTCAGTTGGTTAAGTATATTTATCATTTAGGCATATGTTTAGATAGTTGTTGGAATAATTGTGTTAAATGAAGAAATTTTCAGCATTTGACATTTGCTGTATTTTTCAGGTGTTTCTAAAGTTGTGGGTCTCCAAATTGAGTGCTGTTTAATCCATTGAAAAGCTAAGATAGAGCACTACAAATGATAAAGAGGGATCAAAGCCCAAATCAGTCTCCAAGGTTGACAAAATGAGCTATGGATCTATTGCAAAAGCCCAGACTTGATGTGTCATGAATAGTTTTAGTATTTATTTTGTATATGGAGTCCAGATGTCCAAATGAAGCAAGCCCAAGCCCAATTGAACCTTAAGAGCTACCTCTACAACTTCTATGAAGGGCTGGACGCGAGATGAGTCCATTTTAATTGTGAAAAACGGCAATAAAGTCATCACTATGGGCTGGACCGTTTGTCTAAACCAGTCCCGATTTTTGGGCCATAACTTGGGCTGTAGACCTTAGATTTAGGCAAATGAGTACCCATTGGAAAGCTAAGAAATAGGGCTACAACTTTTCTGAAGAGGGCAGAGACAGATTCGGAAAAGAAGTCACTGAAAATCGGCTTTGATTTCAGAGACGTGAATGCAGGCTGAAAATCTGTCTTTTGAATTTCAAAACTTTTCCTAGTTTGGTTCCTATCTTTGGGATTAGGTTTTTTATTATAAAAGCATCTTTGGGCAGCAGCCGAACAGAACCATTTAGTAGCCTCTCGATCTCAAAAACACCTTCATTCTCCATTCTCTTTTTAGATTTCTTCTTTATTTTTCTATAAGCCATGAACATGAATGGCTAAGTTTTTAATTCAGTTCAAGGAATTCAAGTTCTTTTGCTTGATTTGTGAGACCAGGTTCTTAATTTAATTTATGTCTTTTTGAATATCTATTGTTTTCTGATTTTATTGTCTTTGATCTATTGAATGATTTGCTAAAAAGGCCTATTAGTTAATTGTTGATGTGATCAATTGCTAGTTTATCTTCATAATTCGTAATTATTGTGTAAGATTGAACATGAGTAGCAATTAGGTTTTATTGATTATGATTCCAGTTTTCGATAATAACCTAAGGAAACAATAGGGTGAATTAAATGATTTATGCTTCATAAATTGTTATTTAGCTTAACTACTTCCTATTCTTAAAGCAGTTATTAATTTGATGATGATTACTTAATACCAATTCAGTTAATAATTAGAGTCAACAAGAGTGCTGGGCTCGAATTGATGAGTATAGGGAAGTCAAGGGTTTACCTCTCTGTTTGGTAAATCTACTTTAAGTTCTATGATCGAATCAATGCATTGGAATGAGAATTACCTTGGACTGAAGTTTGTTTAAATTGAGATTTTCATATTTAGTTCTTTAATTTCTGATTTCTTCTGATTTTGTGTTACAAACCTCCCCCTCCCCCCCCCCCCCAAAATATTTGTTTCTTTCTTTTTCCATTACACAAGTGCATGAAATTTTAGTAATTCAGTCTCTAGGGTTCGACTTGGATTTACCACTTAGTACAGAAAATATTTCATTACTAGTAATTTCAGTTAATTTAATTTCTGGTGGATTCGACAACCATCAAGCTTGCATACCTTGGAACCATCTTGGGATTCAAAACCCCTAGGTTGTTCTATGAAAATATTTTCTTCAATGTATCTATTGAGAAAAGCTGTTTTGACATCCATCTGCCGAATCTCATAATCATAGTATGCAGCTATTGCTAATAGAATCCTAATTGATTTAAGCATGGCAATAGGCGAGAAAGTCTCCTCATAGTCGATTCCTTGCCTTTGGCGAAACCCTTTCACTACTAGTTTTGCTTTATAGGTCTCTACCTTTCCATCAGAATCAATTTTCTTCTTGAAAACCCATTTATTCCCTATAGGTACAATACCTTCAGGTGGTTCAACAAGATCCCAAACTTTATTCTTATACATGGAATCAATTTTGGATTTCATAGCTTCAATCCATTTTGAAGAGTCTATATCTGATATATCTTCTTCATAGGTAAGTGGATCATCTCTATGATCTACTTCTTTATGAGTAAACAACTCTTGTTCATCTTCATAAAGAAAACCATATCTCACTGGTGGGTAAGATATCCTGGTTGATCTGCGAGGAATAACTGTAAATATTTCATCAATAGGTGTAGGTTGACTAGATGGATCTATATCTATCTGATCTGTTGGTTGGTCAGAATTCTCCAATTCTAACTCTATTTACCTTCCTTTGCCCCCTTCTTGAATAAACTGTTGTTTAAGAAATGTGGCATCTCTACTTACCACAACCTTTTGTGATGTAGGCAAATAAAAATAATATTCAAAAGTCTCTTTTGGATATCCAACAAAGCGACCATTTTCTGATCTGGTTTCCAATTTATCAGTGTTCAGCTTTTTGATATAAGTTGGACAACCCTAAATCTTAACATGCTTAAGACTTGGTTTTCTTCCATGCCATATCTCATAAGGTGTGGAAGATACTGATTTTGATGGAATCCTATTCAGAATATGCAAAGCTGATTCTAATGCAAATCCCCAAAAGGAGATTGGCGTATCAGTATAGCTCATTATACTACGTACCATATCTAATAGGGTACAATTTCTCCTTTCAAATACACCATTCAGCTGTGGCATTCCTGGAGGAGTCAGCTGGAAACAATGCCATACTCTTTCAAGTATTCATCAAATTCAGTACTCAAGTATTCACCTCCACAATCTGATCGAAGAGCTTTAATACTTTTTCCTGTTTGATTTTCTACTTCAAATTTAAATTCTTTGAACTTTTCAAAGGATTCATGTTTGTATTTCATCAAATACAAATACCCAAATCTTGATTTATCATCAGTAAAGGTAATAAAGTAATAAAAACCGCCTCTAGCCATTTCTTTAAATGGACCACATACATCACCATGTATTAGCTTCAAAATATTTTAAGCTCTTAGTCCTTGTCCAACAAAGGTTGATCTAGACATTTTGCCCTGAAGGCAGGATTTACAAGTTGAAGTAGGTTCAAAATCCAATGAGGATAAAATCCTCATTTTCTCCAGTTTTGCAATCCTATCTTCTACAACATGACCTAACCTTAAGTGCCAAACATATTTTGAACTTGAGTTAATTTTTATCATGGCATTGCATTCATTTAGATTGCTTGCATTCAATTTGTGTTTATCATTATTATCCAAATAATAAAGACCATCATGTATATAACCCGAGCCAACATATTTATTTCTAAAATAAATATTGCAAACATCATCTGTGAACTGAAATTCATAGTCATTTCTAGTCAAACTAGATATAGAAATGATGTTCTTAAAAACATCAGGTACATATAAAATACTATTCAAACACAAAACATATCCAGACATGTAAAAAGATTTAGATCCTATGGCTAAAGCTTCAACAGTTGAGCCATCGCTAATCCGGAGTCTAACATCTCGAAAACGCAAGCTGCTACTGTTTGCTAGTTCCTGCATATCATCAGAAATATGAGAACTGGCACCAGTATCTAAAACCCAAGCTATAGATGAACTATGAGCATCATCATCATTTAAATAACAAGATACAGACATACCTTGTGAAGGTGTATCCTTCTTGTCATTCAAAGAAGCAAGATACTCTGGGCAGTTCCTTTTCCAGTGCCCATCCTTCTGGCAATGGAAACACTTTCCTTTGCCTCTATCAGCTTTGGTCTTCCCTTTCTATTTGGCTATCTTCTTGGTAGGTCCTGGAACTTGAGGTTTCTTTTTCTTATTGCCCTTCTTCTTGTTGGACTTTCCAGCAGAGGAAGATGCAATCAAAGCTACCTATTTTCCTTTATTGCCCGGCATATTCTTTTGGGCAATAATAAGCATGTTAAGTAAACCAGCCAAGATGCATTCCTGCTTAGTCATATGAAAATTTATCACAAAATTGCCAAATGACTCAGGTAGGGACTGAAGGATCAAATCCGTCTGCAGTTGGAAATCCATGTGAAAGTCAAGATGTTCCAGCAGCTCAATAAGCTGAATCATCTTGTGGACATGATCCCTAACATTCTGTCCCTTAGACATCCTCATACGGAATAGTTGTCTAGATATCTTATACCTAGTATTCTTGCTGTGCTCACCACACAACTCTTACAAGTGAAGGAGGATCTCACTTGTATATTGCATATTTTCATGTTGCTTCTGTAACTCATTACTCATAGAAGCAAGCATGTAATACTTGGCTCTCATATCATGCTCCTTTCACTTGTCCAAAGTATCATGTTCCTCTTGAGTGGCCTCTGGAGGTAAGGGACCAGGAACCTTTGACTCTAGAACATATCCAATACGTTCTAAGTTCAGGACAAGTTTTAAATTTCTTAGCCAATCAGAAAAATTAGGTCCTGTCAACCTATTGTGATCAAGTATGCTCGCAAGGATATTGGATGGTGGTGGTTATTGTGTGCTCATTATTATCAAAAGAATAACTGTAGAAAATAACTAGATTAATTTGTAAATGTATCATGTAATTAACCAAAATGATTATGGTCTTTTAATCAAATTGGTCCTCCCACTAACTTAGCGAATTCTACACTTCCAAAGTAAGAAACGAAAATCCTAGTTGGATGGATTTCTAATGGGTGATTGAATTCTTATAGTCTTATTGATCATCCTCAGGTACATCCATTATTGGAATTACAATAAACTATAAGTGAGCAACTCCTTGCCCATCACATCTCATGTGAGGTTCAATCATTTACTTAACCCCTAATGCTCAAAATCTCAGGCACATCTATTATTGACTTATCTTGCATTAGTTAAGTTGATCCCATTGAGCCAGTAAACATGTAAATAATTTTAATGTCCTCAGGCACATCCATTATTGGCCACCAAACCATTTACATATTTACAACATCTCATGCTTAACAATTATTCTTAAGAAAATCTCTTAAATTAATTGCATCATATGCAAGTATTTAAAATTTCTTAAAATAATTGCCTCAATGGAGGGCCCATGATATAGTTACCTTAATTATATCATTTCCAACTTAATCATTTGTTTGGAAGATTTAGTGGTCGGCTTAATTACTATTATGATCTCACTTTGCATATTATCCAATTAGCACGCATATATCATATACTTGCATACATTCCCATACATCTCATGCATACATGGATAAACAAATAATATGGTATGATCATGGACTTTCTAAAGGATTCAATTCTGAGCCACCAAGAATTGAATCAGGGCATTCCTAGGTGCATTCCATTCATTAATTTTACAAGAGTTGCTGAAGGAGTACATAATCAACACTTGATCTTGAATTCCTACCACTGGTCCCACCAATGTTCTTGACCTCCTTGATCTTCTTGCAATCCAATTACATTGTAATCCTTGGCATACCAAGGCAAATTTACAAGAATATAGACTTTAAAGTCCTCAAATAAATGAAATTACAACCCAAAATTATTACAATATTTATAATACATGCCACCAAAAATAAAATTAATTATTTTACAACCCAAAGAAAAATAAAAGAAATAAATCCAATCACATTGGTCTTTTATTGTCTATGATCATCCATCATGCATATTACTATTTAACAATTAAATAAAACATACATACTAAAATTAAATTGAATATCTCATATTCAACTAAAAAATTCAGATTTGAATCTTATTCAAACAAATTTAAAAATTCATATTTGAATCTCATTCAAACAAATTTAAAAATTCATATTTGAATCTCATTCAAACAATTGAATGAAAATTTAATTGTGTGATTAAAATTCTTAATTAAACAATTTAATTAAGCATGGGCCTAGTTATGGGCCTTAGATCATACAACAATTGCATGATTGAGCCCATAAACAAATGCACCATTGGAAGGCCCAAGAGCATGCGCACCATTGGAGCTCATAACCATGTGAACCATCAAGCTCAAAAACATGCCCCCACCATTGATGATTCCAATCAGCAATAGATCAATCAATCACACAATTAAATTTCAATAATCAATCTAAATGGCAAATATAATGGCTCTGATACCAATTGAAGGAGCGGAAGTATGAAAATTATTCATTAGAGCATTGAATTATAAAAATTTTTCTTCTAGGATTACATGCATCATACCACATCTTTTATGTGCCTAATCAATTTAATGCTCAATTGCATATTAAAACACTTTTAATATGTATTAGGATCTATGTTTGCCATTATTATTTTTAATTAACTTAATCACATTAAGCCAAGTGTCAAAGCTAGATTTAATCTTGACTTTGATCACCTTGCATGATAGAAAGACAAATGGCAAACTTATATGATACCATGTGTCACCATCTCATTGTGCCATATGTCACCTTGTGAAATGACCAAATTACCCTTATGTTGTAATTTTGAGTTCTCAACCCAAAATCATTATTTCTTCTCTTCTAATCAATTTATATCAAATATAAATTAATTAATTAATCTCCATTAATTAATTTCTCACAATTAAATTCATATTTAAACACTTTAAATATAAATTTAACTTATACTATGCATCCAATAACCTAGATTTGGTTTCAAGTCATGCTAGGAACTTTGCAATCTTATTGCAAACTAAACCTAATTAATTAATTAATTAAATTCTTTAATTAATCAATTAAATCACATTTTACTTGGTGATTATCTTGTGTATGTGTGTGACTTACTAGGCTCATCACTAATTGGCAATGAGATATGATATTAACTCTTAATATCATTAGAACTCTTTCTTACCATAAATGATTTCTCTAAATCATTTTAGGCATCTCATAGACTATGGTTGACACCTAGCATAGCGTGCCATGGCCACCCAATCAGTAATAAGGAATACCTTAAATGAACCTTTAATCATATGTTACCATGCACTAAAATCTCTCTGTTATAAAATCTTAATTCGAGCTGGAGTCATGGTTTATGTCAAACCCCATTTGCTATGAATGTTATATTCTCTTTTAATTCTAGTTCTTGATTAATTAGATTTTCTTGTCAGAAACTCTTTTCTGACTAAATTTGTCTGTCCTGGCCAGGAACTTGAAACATCAAGAACAATTAAATGAACATAGGACTTTATCCCTATTTACTTAGGGTAACAGATTCCATCTTGATCAACTCCTACCTCCATATATAACTAGTAGAAGCCAACACATACTCATATACCCATACACAGTACAAGTATGAAAGCAGTATCAAACTCAAACCACTTATATACAAGATAACTGTGTTATCTCAGGTCTAAAGATTATATGCACTGATATGATATATGACAATGCATTGACAAGACTAAACTTCATGTGCTTGTCATATGCGTCACTAGTTCGGCCTACTTATCATGTATAAGTACCTATCATGTTTGTTATATGGCATGAGACTCACCATTCCATCTTATTTATATCTCATATAAATACTTTGGGAACAAACATGATTACAATTTTTCTGGATAAGTCATATCCTTATTGTGAAGTATCCTCGATTGTGAACCAATTTATGATACTTTGTGCTAGAAATACTGTCACTCATATTCTTAACAACTTAAGAATAGAATTTCTAACAAAATATCAATTGACCTTTTCTATTACACGTAAATACATTATGTAAACGGAAAAATGAAATTGCCTTTTATTAATAAAATATGTACAAGATACGTACTAAATGATATGCTCTAGGGCATACTACTAACATTTCAAACCTGGCATGGCATAATCCTAGGCAATAAATTTTTCTCTTGAAATAATATGGTCTCATTTAATCAACTTTTAGACCCCATTTAGGTCACCAAAAACTAACACAAGAATGAGAATAAATGATAATAATTTCCTTTATAAATGTTTAAAAACTCGTTTCTTTCTGTTTTATTTTCACAAATTAGGAAATTTAATTCCCACAATTAATAAAAGAATCATCATTCTTCTTTTAACATGAGAATCAAAATATGTGAACAAAAATTATTATCTTATTAAAAGTTAAGTGCTCAATATTATCCAAATATTTATTGGAATGTTTTAATTTTATATTTTCATTGAAGAAAATAAAACAACAAAAATAGGAAAAAAAAAAAAAAAAAAGATAACGCAAGCTAGCTCTTCTCCTAGGAAGAACTTAGATCGACAAAGCAAAAATACAATGCTTCTATGACAGTTAAAAAAATTACAATAAAAAGACATAAATATTTATAATAATTTTTTACCAAACTTATAAAATTAATTAATTTTTAACAAAATTAAAGCCTTAGTTATTGTAGTTGTATTGATTTCTGTAGCAGCAGAGGATCATTGAGCTGTGGGTATGTATAGCAAGATGATTTGCTGTGCTGAGAAAATTGGTTCAGATGAGTTTTTACTCCATTTCATGGCCCAATTGGGCAACAACCGATCCTTTAACAACTTAACCCATAAACATCGTTGATGGGCATATGCATGATTTGATTAATCCAACCGTAAGACCAATTTTTTAAGCAAATCATTAATATATCTATTAATTGTTTTTAATGATTTGATTCATTGGTGCTCTGAAAAAATGATTTGGTTCATTGGTATTTGTTACAATTAATTTTTTTGTATTAGTGAATCAAATTTAAATCTTACCCATAAAATTTTTAATTTTTTCTGAAAAAAAGATAAATTATTTCATATTTGTCTTGATTTGTAAAATCATGCAGTAATTAGTTAAAAGAATTTAATCCTTCCTTAATTATAGTGTTTTGAAGACATTTATTATGATTAAACCAAAATCTCTCTATATATATATAGATTAACTAATTAAAATTTCTTTTAAATTAATTTAAAATTTATATAAATTTTAAAATTTTGAATAATTGCATTATTATTTAAATGTTTGAATTAAAATGCAAAAAAAAATTGAATTATTATTCCCAAAAATGGGTTAGATTAGGGGAAGTATAGAAAAGGATGTGAGGGGAGATTTGGTAGCCAATAAAGAAGGCTAGTGTGAGAAAAGCACAAACTTGGGTTGACCTACTATTCCAAGTCAGTTGAACATTAATTACGCCAATCAAGTTGTTCGAGTTTGGCAATTTCGTGTACTTCTCTCGTATCATTTAATTATTATTATTATTATTAATTTGGATACGTCTCTCCAGTCTTGCCACCCAATGAAATAATGACATACGACATGTGTTCTAGTTGACGCGTGCACAATACTGCACAAGTAATTGTTTGACTTGAAAAGAAAAAAAACAAATTAACAGTTAGTAATTTCCCCAAATTCCGAAATTTCGCTTATTTTTCAGACATGTTAACGGACACACAGTCAACGACAGTATGGAAAGAGATACAAAATATGGAATTATCTTTCTATTCACTTTTTTTTTTTATTTTTATATAATAATTAAAAAATAATTAAATTATTTAAATTATAATAAAATACTCTTTAATCTATTTAAATTATTTTTTATATCACTTAATTACTCTTATCTCAATTTTTTTTATTAATTTATAATTAAAAAATCTTTATATTATTTAAACTCAATGTTGTATAGTTATGATAATTAAACGAATTAGCTTATAAATTGTAAAAATAAATTAACTTATTTATATATAATAATTTTTAATATTATGATTTAAGTTTGTAGGCTAAAAATTAAAAAAAAAGTTAGAAAATAACTTTTTATTTTGATATTTATAAATTAGTTTAAATAAATATTTTATTGTATTATTTTTATTTAATTTTTAAAATTTTATGATAAATTTTATTTAATATTTTTTTTATTATTTTACTAATAAATATATTTATAAGTTATTTTTTTATTTATCAATTATTTATAAATTCTTTAATTAAATATAAATTTATTTAAAATTTTAAATATTTATAAACTCAAATTAACTTAATATTATAAGTTAATTTTTATAAGTTGACACCATCTAAAAGAAAATTTGAAAAAATAATAAAATAGATTTTAAAAAATTATAGTAATAATTATTTTTTTAATATGTATAAAAATAAAATTAATTAAAAAATTAGTTAATATTTCTTAATCTTTTTAAAATAATCAATAATTTTAAACAAAATAATTTGTACAAATAAAAGTGGATATATATATATATATATATATATATATATATATATATATATATATATATATATATTGAACAAAAGTGGATATATTTTGTAATTTAACGTTTTAATATTGAAAAATAATAAGATTATTTTTCATAAAAATAATATTTTAAATTATTATGTTGTTTTATTATCTTTAAATTTATTAATTGAGTGTTGATGTAACAATTTTTTATTTTTAATTGTTGGCGCATCAGTTTTTATTACTTTAATTTTAAATTATATAATTATGCAAAAGTTTAAATATATTTATTTTAATTAAAATTAATTATTAAAGTACAAAGCTTTAAATTGCATATTTATTATAAAGTATTTTATATTATTATGTTATTTATAAAAAATAAATAAATAATTGTTTCACATTTTTAAGAATAAAATATAATATCTATTTTTTAATATAAATTTTACTCACCGTTATTAAATTTACTATTTTATAATATTATCATCTCTAAACTTTAATTTATAAAAACTTTAATTTATAATATAAAAATATTTTAACATTAATTTAATAAATATATAAACTCTTTTAACCTATTATAATTATTGTCAATTGCAAAATTAAACTTACATATTTTTTAAAAAAATAGAAAAAAAAATCTTAAATACCTTAGCTCCTCTGCCATCAAATAAAAACCTATTTACCTTTCTATTTTTTGGATGAATTACAATAAAATCCCTATATTTTGATCAAATTGCTAGTGGATCTCTATTTTTTTACAATTATATTTTTTAAATACATTGTTATCCTCTATTCTTTCTAATAACCTTTCAAAAGCAATCCCTAAACCATCAATTCTCAATTGCGTAGGTTTATTTTTTTTTAATTCATATATCAAATAATAGGATTCCATAAATACGAAATTTGTTTGATTATATGGGTGAATAATTAAGCCTAGCACATCATACTAGTGCTTAAAAATTGAGTTGTTGTGTAACACTTCAAATTTTTAAATAATTATTTTTATAAATATTAATATTTTATTTTATTAAATATTTTGAAAATTTATTTAAAATTTTCTGAATTTTTAAAATCAGGTTTAATTTTCTGGAGATAATAAATTTCATTGATTTTTAAAATGAATTTAAAGACCACGTGATAAAATCAAAAATATATTTGAACACTAAAAATTTTTTTGTAATTTTTTCGAAATTTTCGGGTCTTATTTTGGATTTCAGGGTAGAGTAAAAATTTAATTTTGAGTATCCTAAATCAAACCGATTGAATTAAACTAGATAGAATTAGACCGATCGAATTGAACCAGTCCACCTTCTTTTTCTTCCCCTCTCCCGCGGGCCCGACACCCCTTCTTCCTCACTCATTTTCTCTCTTGTCTCTCCTCCCCTTGTCGACCTACTGCCACCCCTCCCTTCCCAGCTCACCGGTGCACTACCAAGCCTCCCTCCCGTCGCCCACCGACATCCTAGCTGACCGAAAAATAGTGCCAAAGTACTCCAAATGGGCACCCAACTTTTCATTTTTCCGCCCAAAATCTAGTCGATCTGGCCACCAATTGGATCGGGTCTTGTCCCAAACCTCATCTACACCTCGAGAGCTTTCCATAGACACTAAGATCACAAATTTTTATTGAGCGGTTTATCAAATTTTAGCTCAAGAGGTTTTAACCCATTTTATTTTTGGGCTAAATTTCTCCCAAACCAAGAGCCCCACGGAGATTCCGAGAGTACCGGTGTGCTCCACTCAATGAGAGCTTCACGGCAATATAAATTTCAAAATTTTTCGACATCGAAATTTCGGTGGATCCCACAGACTTCGCAATATTTTTCTGAGCCTTAAATGAGTTTATTTAATTTTATAAATATTTTATTCTAACCCCTAGTATTGTGGGCTTTGCGTAAGTACGTTCGTTTCGCATAAATTTAACCGATACCCAGATCTGCATTTTAGGGCCCAGTGGATAGATTGTTTGAGCAATTTCAAAATTGGCTCAAAATCGCAATCCTTCCCACCATTTTCAGATGCCCTAGACACGTTCCAAGCGTCAGAATTAGCATAGGCAAACCCAAACCCAAACCCTAAGTGAATAAAAATTCGTAAAATATTTTTGGGTGCTTAGAAAATTATAATTCCTTTTGCAACAACCTTATAGTATTGTTAAGAACTGCAGAATAAAATTTTAAAATTTTTAGAGCTAGTTTGAATGACTTTTGCAATATATCCATTTTAAGTCTTATAATTGAGTTGTTGGTCTGTGTGAGACTTGCCTGGTTTGGAGGGTCTAGGAGGGGTCATGTGTTGTTGTTGAGTTGTGGATGTGAGATTATGACCTTTAAAAGTTTTATTTGAATCATTTTGTAGGTTGAAGAGGTCCTGAATATAGGAGAAACTCTGCCGAATTTTCGACAAAACTTATGCTATGATTTGACTCTTTAAAGTTTTGTTTTAAGTAAATATTGATAAATTTGTGATATAATTTTTAGGTGAGTCGGATCAGCCTTCCTCCTCCACTCAGCCGCCACAGTGACTTTTGGAGTACAGTGAATAGATATTGATTTTAATTATAATATTAATATTATTATTTTATATTCAAAGCATGCCCATGTATCACCTATAAATATATGTATCTAGCTATCATAGGCATACTTTGTGTTGCATTATTACTTGATTATATGGATGTGGGTGTCGCCTTACAGTAATTTTGAACTGTGTGCATGTATCGGCGTGTGTGTGGAGTACTGGTAATGGATATAGGTAGGACGGGCAAATCGGCTTGAGCTAGTCTCGCTTGAGGTCTGATTATTTTTTGTGATAAGTCGGGGTGTGTACGGCTTTGAGTTGATCTTGTTGACCCCCGCATTTGGATTATTAGGAGAAAGTCTGGTTCGAGTTGTTCTCGCTGGCAAGCATTGGACTAAGAGAGCTGTATAGAGGATTAGCTCCTATATTATATATATTGATGTGAAACACGAGTGTGTGAGTGCTTCAAATTATTCTTTATGCGAATATTATCTGAATTTGATTGAATATGCTTATTTGTGTTGCATTTCATTCCTTAGGTATGTATTAATACTAGATAGTTATAGAAATTATAATTAAAATCAATATCATACTCTATGAGTCGAACGCTTACCCCTGTTCACCCATTTTTCTAGGTTACAAGAGGACTTTTTCCTTGTGATTAACCTGCTTTCTTCCTCGCAGGTCTAGAGTTAAAGTATTTATAATTTATGTTATTATTTAGAAATATAGATCTCCGCATGTATTAGGAGTATTTTATTTAGTTTGGGAATCGTAAAAGATTATTATTTTGAAATTGTAAACTTAATATTATGCATGTTGTTAGTAATATACCCTAGAGCATATCATTTTGTATGTATCTTGTACATATTTTATTAATAAAAGGTAATTTCACTTTTTCGTTTACATAATATATTTATGTGTAATAGAAAAGGTTCATTGATATTTTGTTAGAAATTCTATTATTAAGTTATTAAGAATATGAGTGACAGTATTTCTAGAACAAAGTATCATAAATTAATTCACAATCGAGGATACTTCACAAAGGACATGACTTATCCAGAAAGATTGTAATCCTATTTGTTCCCAAGGTATTTATATGAGATATAAATAAGATGGAGTGGTGAGTCTCATGCCACATAACAAACATGATAGGCACTTATACATGATAAGTAGGCCGAACCAGTGACGCTTATGACAAGCACATGGAGTTTACTCTTGTCAATATATTATCATATATCATATTAGTTCATATAATATTTAGATCTGAGATAACACAGTTATATTGCATATAGGTGGTTTGAGTTTGATACTGCTTTCATACTTGTACTGTGTATGGGTATGTGGGCATGTGTTGGCTCCTACTAATTATATATGGAGATAGGTGTTGATCAAGATGAAATCCGTTACCCTAAGTAAATAGGGATAAAATCCTATATTCATTTAATTATTCTTGATGTTTTAAGTTCCTGGCCAGGACAGACAGATTTAGTCAAAAAAGAGTTTCTGATAAGAAAATTTAATTAATCAATAACTGGAATTAAAAGAGAACATAATGTTCATAGCAAATGGGGTTTGACATTAACCATGACTCCAGCTCGAATTGGCATTTTGTAACGGAGAGATTCTAGTGCATGGTAACATATGATTAAAGGTTCATTTAAGGTATTCCTTATTACTGATTGGGTGGCCATGGCATACTATGCTAGGTGTCAATCATGATTGTTGAGATGCCTGAAATGATTTAGAGAAATCATTTACGGTAAGAAAGAGTTCTAATGATATTAAGAGTTAATATCATTTCTCATTGCCAATAAGTAATGAGCCTAGTAAGTCACACATCTATACAAGCTAATCACCATTTAAAATGTGATTTAATTGATGAATTAAAGAGTTTAATTAATTAATTAAAGAGGTTTGATTTGTAATAAGATTGCAAAGCCCCTAGCATGACTTGAAACCAAATCTAGTTATTGGATGTATAGTATAAATTAAATTTATATTTAATTTGATTAAATATGAATTTAATTATGAGAAATTAATTAATGGAGATTAATCAATTAATTAATTTATATTTGATATAAATTGATTTGGAGAAATTGTGATTTTGGGTTGAGAACTCAAATTAAAGAGTAAGGACAAATTGGAATTTTCACATGGTGACATGTGACACCATGAGATGGTGACATGTGACACCATGAGATGGTGACATGTGACACCATGTGATGGTGACACATAGCACCATATGATCTTGCCACTTGTTTTCCTATGATGGAAGACCACAAGTCATAATTTAAATGGAGCTTGACACTTGGCTTCATAGGATTAAATCAAATAATAATAAGATGGGATCTTGTGATGACATGTGGGAAGGGAGTTAGGGTTTGACCTAAGTATATAAAGAAATGTTATAAAGAAAAATCAGCCACTTCTCTCTTTCTCCAAAAAGTTGCCGTCACTTTGGTGCCTCCCTCTCCTCTTCAATTTCTCAATTGATTCAAAGGGAAAAATTTTTATTTTCTCTTGAATTAAAATTATTAGAAAGTGTTTCTAACACTCAATACATTCATACAACCTTCACAAAGTATAAACTCCATCTCATAATTGGTTGATAAGGCTTGAGAAGCCAATCTAGGGGCTGCCATTGCAACTTTGGTGTGTGCTTGTGGTGGACAAACTAGAGGAACAACATTTGGGGTCCTAAGAACATCCTAAGAGGCTTCAATTGTGCATCAAGAGGTTAGTATCTAAAAATCCCTATTTTAGTTAGGGTTTAATTGAATTAAATGTTAATTCATAATCTTTAATGGCAAATGAAATTTTAATGCATGCTAAAATATGTTTTGGTATGCAATTGGGCATTGGAAATTGATTAGGTTCATAAGACACTTGGTATGGTGCATGTAACCTTAGAAATAATTTTTTAAATTCAAGGTTCTAATGCTCTTTATTCACGCTTTCACTCCTTCAATTGGTATTAGAGCCACTATATTTGCCATTAAGATTGTTTATGAGGTTTAATTGTGTGATTGGATCAAATTTGGATTGATCAAGAGCTGGTTTGGGTGCTCACCATGGGCAGCTTGGGTGAGATACACGCCTCAAGGGTGTGTTTGAATTTTGGACTTGATTTTTGGGCCCATATGTAATTGTTGTGTATTTTAAGGCCCATAATTAAGCCCATACCTAATTAAATTATTTAATTAGGAATTTCAATCATACAATTAATTTTTGAAAATTATTTTCAATGTATTAAATTTGGAAAAAAGTTTCTAAATTTAAAAATATTTGAATGAGATTCAAATTTAATTTTGGTTGAATATGTGATATTCAATTTAATTTTTAGTATGTATATTTTATTTAATTGTTAAATTTTAATATGCATGATGGATGATCATGGACAATAAAAGACAAATGTGATTGGATTTATTTCTTTTATTTTCCTTTGGGATGTAAAATAATTAATTTTATTTGAGTGGCATGTATTATAAATGTTGTAATAATTTAGGTTGTAATTTCATTTATTTGAGGACTTTAAAGTCCATATTCTTGTAAACTCGCCTTGGTATGCCAAGGATTACAATGTAATTGTATTGCAAGAAGATCAAGGAGGTCAAGAGCATTGGTGGGACCAGTGGGAGAAAATTAAGATCAATGGTTGATTATGTACTCTTTCAGCAACTCTTGTAAAATGAATGAATGAAATACACATAGGAATGCCCTGATTCAATTCTTGGTGGCTTTGAATTGAATTCCTTAGAAAGTCTATGATCATAACATATTATTTTTTTATCCATGTATGCATGAGATGTATGTGAATGTATGCAAGTATATGATATATGCATGCTAATTGGATAATGTGCAAAGTGAGACCATAATAGTAATTAAGTCGACTACAAAATCTTCCAAACAAATGATTAAGTTGGAAATGGTATAATTAAAGTAATTATATCATGGCCCTCCATTGAGGCAATTATTTTAAGAAATTTTAAATACTTGCATGTGATGCATTTATTTAAGAGATTTTCTTAAGAATAATTGTTAAGCATAAGATGTTGTAAATATGTAAATAGTTGATGGCCAATAATGGATGTGCCTGAGGACTTTAAAATTATTTGCATATTTATTGGCTCAATGGGATCAACTTAACTAATACAAGATAAATCAATAATAGATGTGCCTGAGATTTTGAGTATTAGGGGCTAAATAAATGATTGAACCTCACATGAGATATGATGGGCAAGGAGTTACTCACTTATAGTTTATTGTAATTTCAATAATGGATGTACCTGAGGATGATTAATAAGACTATAAGAATTTAATCACTTACTAGAAATCCATCCAACTAGGATTTCTGTTTCTTACTTTGGAAGTGTAGGATTCGCCAAGTTAGTGGGAAGACCAATTTGATTAAAAGACCATAATCATTTTGGTTAATTACTTGATATATTTACTAATTAATCTAGTTATTTTCTGTAGTTAATTTTTTGATAATAATGAGCACACAACAATCACCACTATCTAATATCTTTATGAGCATACTTGATCATAATAGGTTGACGGGACCTAATCTTTCTGATTGGCTTAGAAATTTAAAACTTGTCCTGAATCTAGAACGTATTGGATATGTGTTAGACTTAAAGGTTCCTGGTCCCTTACCTCCAGAGGCCGCACAAGAGGAACTAGACACTTTGGACAAGTGGAAGGAGTATGATATCAGAGCCAAATGTTACACGCTTGCTTCTATGACTAATGAGTTACAAAAGCAGCATGAAAATATGTAGAATGCAAGTGAGATCCTCCTTCACCTACAAGAGTTGTATTGTGAGCACAACAAAAATGCTAGGTATGAGATATTTAGACAGCTATTCTGCATGAGAATGTCTGAGGGATAGAATGTAGGAGATCGTGTCCATAAGATGATTCGGCTTATTGAGCAGCTGGAATATCTTGATTTTCACATGGATTTCCAACTGCAGACGGATCTGATCCTTCAGTCCCTACCTGAGTCATTTGGGAATTTTGTGACAAATTTCCATATGACAAAGTAAGAGTGTACTTTGGCTGGGTTGCTTAACATGCTGGTTATTGCCTAAAAGAATATGCCAGACAATAAGGGAAAAGAGGTGGCTTTGATTGCATCTTCTTCTTCTGCTGAAAAGTCCAAAAAGAAGAAGGACAATAAGAATAAGAAACCTCAAATTCCTGGACCTTCCAAGAAGATAGCTAAACAGAAGGGCAAGACCGAAGCTAACAAAGGCAAGGGAAAGTGTTTCCACTACCAAAAGGATGGATACTGGAAAAGGAACTGCCCAGAGTATCTTGCTTCTCTAAAGGATAAGAAGGATAGACCTTCATAAGGTATGTCTGTGTCTTGTTATTTAGGTTCTGATGATACTCATAGTTCATTTACAGCTTGGGTTTTAGATACTAGTGCTAGTTCTCATATTACTTTTGATATGCAGGAACTAGTAAGTAGTAACAAGTCATGAGATATTAGACTCCGGGTTGGCAATGGCTCAACTGTTGAAACTTTAGCCATAGGATCTAAATTTTTATACATGAATGGACATGTTTTGTATTTAAATAATATTTTGCATGTACCTGTTGCTTTTAAGAACATCATTTTTATATTTAGTTTGACTAGAAATGGCTATGAATTTCAGTTCATAAA
The DNA here is from genome assembly GCF_030052815.1 of Hevea brasiliensis. Lineage (NCBI taxonomy): Eukaryota > Viridiplantae > Streptophyta > Magnoliopsida > Malpighiales > Euphorbiaceae > Hevea > Hevea brasiliensis. The sequence continues at coordinate 95,405,559 of NC_079498.1, read as the reverse complement.
TGATATTTAAAATATTTATTTTGGAAATAAATATATTGGCTCGGGTTATATGCATGATGGACTTTATTATTTAGATAATATTGTTAAATACAAATCTAATGCAAGCAATCTAAATGAATGTAATGCCATGATGAAAATCAACTCAAGTTCAAAATATATTTGGCACTTAAGATTAGGTCATGTTGCAGAAAATAGGTTGCAAAGCTGGAGAAAATGGAGATTTTATCCTCATTGGGTTATGAACCTACTCCAACTTGTGAATCCTGCCTTCAAGGAAAAATGACTAGATCATCTTTTATTGGACAATGATTAAGAGTTGAAAATATTTTGAAATTGATACATAGTGATATATGTGGTCCATTTAAGGAAATGGCTGGAGACGGTTTTCATTACTTTATTACCTTTACTGATGACAAATCAAGGTTTGGGTATTTGTATTTGATGAAATACAAACATGAATCCTTTGAAAAGTTCAAAGAATTTAAATATGAAGTAGAAAATCAAACAGGAAAAAGTATTAAAACTCTTCGATTAGATCGTGGAGGTAAATACTTAAGTACTGAATTTGATGAATACTTGAAAGAGCGTGGCATTGTCTCCCAACTGACTCCTCCAGGAATGCCACAACTGAATGGTGTATCTGAAAGGAGAAATCGTACTCTATTAGATAATGATGAGCTATACTGATATGCCAATCTCCTTTTGAGGATTTACAATAGAATTAGCTTTGCATATTTTAAATATAATTTCATCAAAATCAGTCTCTTCCACAACTTATGAGATATGGCATGGAAGAAAATCGAGTCTTAAGCATGTTAAGATTTAGGGTTGTCCAGCTTATATTAAAAAGCTGAACACTGATAAATTGGAAATCAGATCAGAAAAATGTCGATTTGTTGGATATCCAAAAGAAAGTTTTGGATATTATTTTTATTTGCCTACATCACAAAAGGTTGTGGTAAGCAGAGATGTCATGTTTCTTGAACAACAGTTTATTTAAGAAGGTGGCAAAGGAAGGCAAATAGAGTTAGAATTGAAGAATTCTGACCAACCAACAGATCAAATGGATATAGATCCATATAGTCAACCTACACCTATTGATGAAACATCTACAGTAATTCCTCGCAGATTGACTAGGATATCTCACCCACCAGTGAGATATGGTTTCTTTCATGAAGATGAACAAGAGTTGTTTACTCATGAGAAAATAAATCATGGAGATGATCCTCTTACCTATGAAGAAGCTATATTAGATATAGATTCTTCAAAATGGATTGAAGCTATGAAATCCAAAATTGATTGCATGCATAAGAATCAAGTTTGGGACCTTATTGACCCACCTGAAGGTATTGTACCTATAAGGAATAAATGGATTTTCAAGAAGAAAATTGGTTTTGATGGAAAGTTAGAGACCTATAAAGCAAGGCTAGTAGCGAAAGGGTTTTGCCAAAGGTAAGGAATTGACTATAAGGAGACTTTCTTGCCTGTTGCCATGCTTAAATCAATTAGGATTCTATTAGCAATAGCTGCATACTATGATTATGAGATTTGGCAGATGAATGTCAAAACAGCTTTTCTCAAAAGAAACATTGATGAAAACATTTTCATTGAACAACCTAAGGGTTTTGAATCCCAAGATAATTCCAAGGTGTGCAAGCTAAAGAGATCCATTTATGGGTTAAAACAAGCTTCGAGGAGTTGAAACATCCGTTTTGATGAAGTTATTAAATCATTTGGTTTTATAAAAAATATGGATGAGCCATGTGTATATAAGAAGGTTAGTGAGAGTGCTGACACTTTCCTTGTTTTATATGCAAATGACATTTATTGATAGGTAATGATATAGGTATGTTGACAACTGTCAAGGTATGGTTATCAAATATATTCTCCATGAAAGACTTAGGGGAGACAACCTATATTCTTGGAATTCGCATCTATAGAGATAGAGCGAAAAGAATAATTAGTTTATCCCAAAATCTATACTTGGAAAAGGTGTTAAAGAGGTTTAACATGCTTGATTCTGAGAGAGGATTGTTACCAGTAAGACATGGTATCCATCTTTCTAAAGAGATGTCTCCAAAGACACCAGAAGAAAGAGATAAAATGGCCAGGATTCCATATGCTTCGGCTATTGGAAGTTTAATGTATGCAATATTGTGTACTAGGTCGGATATCGCATATGCTGTTAGTTTGACTAGCAGGTTTCAATCCAATCCAGGTTTGAAATACTGGATAGCTGTCAAGAATATCCTTAAGTACTTGAGAAGAACTAAGGATTTATTCTTGATTTATGGAGGTGGTGACTTGCAATTGGATGGTTATACTGATTCTGATTTTCAATCAGATATCGATGATAGAAAGTCTACCTCTAGGTTTGTGTTCATTTGTAATGGAGGTGCAGTCAGTTGGAAGAGTTTCAAATAGAGTACGACTGCTGATTCCACTACAGAGGCCGAGTACATTGCTGCATCAGATGCTGCAAAAGAGGCTATTTGGATAAAGAAGTTCGTGACAAAACTTGCAGTAGTTCCTTCCATTGAGTCAGCAGTTCCTCTCTACTGTGACAACAATGGAGCGATCATACAGGCTAAGGAACTCTGGTCTCACTAGAAATCTAAACACATAGAAAGGTGCTACCACATTATCAGAGAGATAGTTGCGCGAGGCGATATAGCCATGCAAAAACTAGCATCAGCAGAAAATCCAGCTGATCCATTCACAAACCCTATGTCACAAACTCAGTTAGACCGACAGCTTGAGAAGATGGGTCTAAGATATTATAATGAATGGCTCTAGTGCTAGTGAGAGATTGTTAGTAGTATGCCGTAGAGCATATCATTTTGTATGTATCTTGTGCATATTTTATTAATAAAAGGCAATTTCACTTTTCCGTTTACATAATATATTTATGTGTAATAGAAAAGGTCCATTGATATTTTGTTAGAAATTCTATTCTTAAGTTATTAAGAATATGAGTGACAGTATTTCTAGAACAAAGTATCATAAATTGGTTTACAATCGAAGATACTTTATAAAGGACATGACTTATCTAGAAAGATTATAATCATGTTTATTCCCAAGGTATTTATATGAGATATAAATAAGATGGAGTGGTGAGTCTCATGCCACATAGCAAACATGATAGGCACTTATACATGATAAGTAGGCCGAACCAGTAACGCTTATGACAAGCACATAGAGTTTACTTTTGTCAATGTATTGTCATATATCATATCAGTGCATATAATCTTTAGACCTGAGATAACACATTTATCTTGTATATAGGTGGTTTGAGTTTGATACTGCTTTCATACTTATACTGTGTATGGGTATATGGGCATGTGTTGGCTTATACTAGTTATATATGGAGATAGGTGTTGATCAAGATGGAATCCGTTAACCTAAGTAAATAGGGATAAAATCCTATGTTCATTTAATTGTTCTTGATGTTTCAAGTTTCGCCAGATGCATGATTTAGTCAGAAAAGAGTTTCTGATAAGAAAATCTAATTAATCAAGAACTGGAATTAAAAGAGAACATAATGTTCATAGCAAATAGGGTTTGACATTAACCATGACTCCAGCTCGAATTGGCATTTTATAACGAAGAGATTCTAGTGCATGGTAATATATGATTAAAGGTTCATTTAAGGTATTCCTTATTACTGATTGGGTGGCCATAACATACTATACTAGGTGTCAACCATGGTCTGTGAGATGCCTGAAATGATTTAGAGAAATCATTTATGGTAAGAAAGAGTTCTAATGATATTAAGAGTTAATATCATTTCTCATTGCCAATAAGTAATGAGCCTAGTAAGTCACACATCTACACAAGCTAATCACCATTTAAAATGTGATTTAATTGATTAATTAAAGAGTTTAATTAATTAATTAAAGAGGTTTGATTTGCAATAAGATTGCAAAGTCCCTAGTATGACTTGAAACCAAATCTAGGTTATTGGATGTATAGTATAAATTAAATTTATATTTAATTTGATTAAATATGAATTTAATTATGAGAAATTAATTAATGGAGATTAACTAATTAATTAATTAATTTATTTATATTTGATATAAATTGATTTAAAGAGGAGAAATTATGATTTTGGGTTGAGAACTCAAATTAAAGAGTAAAGGCAAATTGATCTTTTCACATGGTGACATGTGGCACCATGAGATGGTGACACATAGCACCATATGATCTTGCCACTTGTCTTCCTATGATGGAAGACCACATGTCATGATTTAAATGGAGCTTGACACTTGGCTTCATATGATTAAATCAAATAATAACAAGATGGGATCTTATAATGACATGTGGCAAGGGAGTTAGGGTTTGACCTAAGTATATAAAAAAAGGTTATAAAGAAAAATCAGCCACTTCTCTCTTTCTCCAAAAAGTTGCTGTCACTTTGGTGCCTCCCTCTCCTCTTCAATTTCTCAATTAATTCAAAGGGAAAAACTTTCATTTCCTCTTGAATTAAAATTATTAGAAAGTGTTTCTAACACCCAATACATTCATACAACATTCACAAAGCATAAACCCCATCTCATGATTGGTTGACAAGGCTTGAGAAGCCAATATAGGAGCTGCCATTGCAACTTTGGTGTGTGCTTGTGGTGGACAAACTTGAGAGATAACATTTGGGGTCCTAAGAATATCCTAAGAGGCTTTAATTGTACATCAAGAGGTTAGTACCTAAAAATACCTATTTTAGTTAGGGTTTAATTGAATTAAATGTTAATTCATAATCTTTAATGACAAATGAAATTTTAATGCATGCTAAAATATGTTTTAGTATGCAATTGGGCATTATAAATTGTTTAGGTTCATAAGACACTTGGTATGGTGCATGTAACCTTAGAAATGATTTTTGAAATTCAAGGTTCTAATGCCCTTTATTCACGCTTTCACTCATTCACATGTATGGTTAAATGGGATGAATATATATATTTTAGATGAGGGATTTAAGCTCCCATTTAATTAAATTGATTGACTGATGATTGTAAAGGTGAGCTGAGCTCCCCATATATATATATATATATATATATATATATTGTGATCATGGGTCGGTGAGCTAAAAACTCTCCGTTTGATAGCCTAGTTTATGACCGGACCGGACTCTATCCGGTTGATTTCTTAAAAATGGGCTTTAAGATTGGAATAGAGAATAGTTACTACGGGATTTAGGTATCTTATGAAGACCCAAGTTCTAGTGTCAGTTTGGTCCATAATTTGAGCCGTGACATGTTGCTTTAAGGTAATTTTAATATCATATTCACTGAGTCCAACACGCATTTAGGTTCAACTATTTTTTCACATTGTGAGGTTTCTGAAACTTATATTGTTTCACTTTAATTGTGGATATTCCATAATTTAAAAATAAAAAAAAGGTTGTGTTTGAAGGAATCTGCGTATTTTATCAACTTGTGTAAATTATTTGTGTTGCAGAAATTACAAGAACTCAACATAAAATTGACATATTTTTAATTTAAAATAAAAATATTCATACGTGGAAATAGAATTTATTATATATAAATAACTAAAATTTAAGATAACAATTATGATAAATTATTATTTAGTCCCTATATTTTAATAAAATTAATTACATAGTTTCTATATTTTACTTTATTAAATTATTTAGTATTTTCGTCAATTTTTTCGTTAATCAATACTGATTAAATTACTATTTAGTTCTTCTATTTTGATAAAACTAATTAGTTAATCCATATATTTAAGAAAAACACATTAGTTATCCCTGTTATTTGACTCTGTTAACTATTTAGTTTCATAATTATTTTTTATTTCTAAACTACTCTAATCTTTTGCCCCTTACTATTCTCTTATACTCCCTTATTTCTCCTTCTCGATATTTCTTCTCCTCTATACCCACACTTTTTTTCTTAATTTTCTCTTTGTTTTCATTTGTTGATAAAAATGGTACAAATTATCTATACAAAAAAAGTTAATCAGTTTCTTAAATTTCTAAATAATCAAGGAATTTCCCAATTAAAAAATATAAAAAATAATGTCCAAATAATTAAAAATTAAAAAAAAAATCAGATTTAGTCTTCAACTAGCAAAATCTATATTTTTATCTAAGAACATATTTTTCAAAATATTATAATTTTCAAAATATATAAACTAACTAATTAATTTCACTAAAATAGAGTGATTAAATAATAGTATTTTTAAAAATATATAGATCAACTAATTAATTTCTTGGAAATAGATAAATTAAATAGTAGTTCGAATAATATGAATAATGAAAGATTTGATAGAGGGATAAAATTATTTAATGAAAGTAAAATATAAATATTAAATAATATATTTTTCAAAATATGAAAGTTAAGTAATTAATTTTATTAAAATATAAGAACTAAATAATAATTTTTTTTAAAAAATTATTCATTAAAAGGCTAGATAAATAATACAAATTAACATGAAACTTTGTATGGTGTTGAAATTGAAAATTTTAAATAATAAAAAATTAGAGATGTAATGTTATTAGAATCTCGATTTTAATTAAAATTGAAGCATATCTTAGACATGTATTAACTTATAATAATTATCACAAAGAATTTGTTTCATGTCTTTTCTATCATTATCCGAATATTATCTTTTTCCCCATAGAGTCGTTCTCTTGTCTCGAAGTCAAGAACCTGAAAAAAGACAAGTGCGTATTATTTAAGATACACAAAATACTATTAAGTGGACTATAGCGATGCAGTGGGGAAGCCAGAATTTAATCTTGAAAAGTAAAAGTAACTTTTATTTACTTTAAATTATTTATTATTTTATTTTAATAATATAATTTAATATATATTTTTATATTTTATGTATAATCATATTATAAAATATTGTTAATGATAACATTTTTAATTAATTATAATTTTATTTCAATAATGTATTATTTTTATTACTTCTTCTTAAAATTATTTAACATATATTAATAATATTATACTATGTAAATAGATTTAATATAGAAAATATTATACTATCTAAATAGATTTAATATAGAAAACATTTAAGAAGATAATATTTTAATAATAATACAAAATTCTCTTGTACGTTTAAAACTATAAAAATGACACAAAATTCATATTTATTATTTAATAATATGAAATAAATTATAATAATTAATTTATTTATATAAAAAATATTTCACTAATTAGAAATAAAATATAAAAGTGAAGTATAAAATAATATATCATATTTTTAACATAAATTAAATTTATAAAAGTAATATAATAAATTTTTAAATAACACATTTAATTTCAAAAGGCCTTAGATTTTGACAATTAATTTTAAAGAAAATAAACATTTACATTATAAAAATTAAGGTAGTAATATCAATAATAATGAAATTAAAAAAAAATTAAATAATTGACATAAAAAATATTAATTTTTTTTTATAAAAAATAATATGTGACAATATCATAAGAAAGTCACACTTACTCTTTATAAAAAATATCACGTGGCAGTACTATGAAAATAGTTATATGCTTTATATATATATACTAAAAAATTATTGTACTTGTGCACGTGGCTAATGATAATTTTAATATATAAATGAAAATAATATAAATTAAAATTTTATTCTTAATATATAAAATTAGAATAATGTTTTAATTTTTTTATTATTCCATATTTTATTTTAATTACTTTTTTATCTTTAATTTTTTTAATGAATATTTCATAGTAAAAATATAGCAATATAATAAAAAAAATTGATTAAAGATATAGAATAATTTTAGGTTAGTTAAATCATGTGATCTTTTCAACCTTTAAAATTTCATTTTTTTTTCTGATAATATATTAAAAAAATATAATATATTCAAACATTATTTTTATTTAGTTATATTAACAATATTCTGAAAAATAATGTTAATGATATGAAAATAGTGCTAAAGAAAATAAAAAACAAAATTATATGTATATACTATATAAAATTATAAATATATGAAATAAATATATATATTAATATATTCTAATTTATCGAATAATAATAGTTACTTATTATAATATTAAGAAGACAATTATTAAATAATTTTTAATTTACATATATATTAGAGAATTTATAATTTAATTATAATTTAAAATAACTGAATAACTAATTAATAAAAACAAAGAAAATTTATTAAAATTAATAAGTTATATTTTACAAATAAGTTACTACTTCACATAACTTTATAATAAATTAGATTACGTAAACAAAATTTTAATTTATTTTTTTGGTAAATATATGCATATTATAGGATGTGTGAATATTAAATTAAAAAATTATTATTTTGATAATGCATAAAAGAAAACAATACAATAATTTTTTAATAACAAATTTAATTAAAAAATCTTTAGTTTTAACGATCAATTACTATAAAAAATAATCATTTAAATCATAAAAAAGAAAAAAATAATGATATAATAATGATGCTTAAAAGAAAAATAGAAATATAATCATAAAAATTAAAGATTAATAATAATAATAATAATAATAATAATAATAATGTTTAAAAGAAAAATTAAAAAAAAAATTTAGAAAATAATTAAGAGTAAGAAAAACTCTTTATAAAGAATATCATGTGACAATATCATAATAAATAATGCCACGTGTTAATGCATTAGGAAAATTTACATGCTTTATATTTAAAAATTTAACATATTAAGTTAAAGATATTGATTAATTTAATGAAAAACTTTAATTTGAACTTAACTGGACTGATTTAAAATTTTGAAGGCACAACGAATTTATTTTTTTAATCATCTTTGAAATAATATAATTAAAATTAATATATACTAACAACATATATAGTATATATAGAAGTATAGATAAATAAATATATTTTTATTATTTAAATTAATTTTAGAGTTCATATAAATTTAAAATTTATAGTCTTACTTATATTTAACTTCAATTAAATATAAAATTTTTAAAAAATAATTAATTAAAATTAAAAATTAATAAAGAAAAATAAAAGATATAATTAATCTATCTATATTTATAACTAATAATATATATAAATGAATAAAGGAGAGGGAGTACTACAGGTTTAGCATTAGAAGATAAGTTGATTTTATATTTAGCATGTGCATGTCAAAATATTGATAATAATTTTATAATTTATCTTATTATATATATGAATTTTTAAATTGTTTGAAATAAAAAATTTGATGCCAATACTTAATTTTGTTTAGTTTCAGTAATAAATTCCCATACAAATATTAATTATTAATGACATAAATTAAATTCTAATAAAATAAATATAAACTAATAATTTTTAATATATTTAAATAAATACATATAATTTATTTTATATATTGATTTGAATTTAAAACTTAAATAAAAATTAGTAATATAAGATATTGATTTAAATTTTTAATAATTTAACATATAAAATTACAATTTTGATTATAAAATTCTCATAATAATCATATATTTATTTTATAATGAATTAATTAGGTATTTAGGCTCATTTGAATGCTTCATTAGGGCTAAGGGATCGACCAACCAAATAATAAATATAATTAAACATTAAACAATACAATTTTCAGTCAAATTAATCATTAATTTTAAAATTACAGTAACTAAATCTAGTTTTGACAAAAATTAAAAGAATATAATTTTCATTTTTAATAACAACAAAATGTTTTAATATTTTAAAGTAATTAAAAATTTCCTCAATATGACAGAAGAAACTAAAAGTTATAAATTTAATAAAAACTAAAATAGTTCATAATTTTATTCAATAAAATTAATATTTTTAAAATTTAATTTTGTATTTTAATAAATAGTTTTCATTTTTTTTATTAATTCTTATTTTAATTTAGGTAAAAAAAGAAAAAAAAAATGAGGAACTAACAAAAATTGAGAAAAACTCTCTCTCTCTAGAATTAATATATATTATATTAAAGAATATTATTTTAATAAATTAAACTCTGTAATTAAAATAAAATAATTTTTAAAATAAAGGAACAATTAGTATAATTTATTTAAAGAATACTATTCCTGTTCTAAGAATCTTTTGACAATTGAGGCCCAAATTGATACTTTCTTCCAACGTGAAAAGCATGCCATGCGTACTACGCACTCCACGTACTGCACAAGGCATTCCCGGCGCGTTGCCTCCTTTCGCGCTTTTATTTTATTTTATTTTTAATTATTTTTAAATTATATAAAAGAAAAAGGAAATATTAATAATAGTACAATACAAGTCGAGCAGCACGAATGTGGGTCTTGATATTACTCGTTAAGAAGGTATTTGTGTTATTTTATAAGTTAATTAATTAATTTTAAAAATAAGTTGAATTATTTGTTTATAATTTTTTTAAAAAATAATTTAATTAATATTTAATTTTTATTTTTTAAAATGAATTTTTTAAAATTTAAAAATAAAATTTTTTATTTTAAATAAAAAAATATATTAAAAATTAAATATTTATAAAATTTTAAATTTCAATTTTAAATTTACTTATTTAAATATAAAATAAATATTTATAAATTATATTTAAATTTAAATTTCATGAGTGAAGCTAAAATGCTAAATACGTTTTATTTTTTTTTTTTAAATTTTACCGCGAATAAGAGGGAAACAATTTTTAAGTTTTTCGTGGCAAAAAGTAATTAATAAAGTAAACGACTCAGACGTACGTCACCAAATTCAGTAAAAGTGTAAGCGTACGAGTAGAATTCCACTCCATTACTGAAACCAAATCTAACGGCGTCAACAAAACCGTGTAAAACGACCTCTCTCTTTCTGCAGCCGAAGAAGAACAAGACCTCTCTCTTGTCTGTCTCAGTTTTATTCTCTCTCTAAGGCGCTCCACCCCTTTCTCTCTCTAGAAAAAATATTATCTCCAAACGGTGGCTTTTTGGCGCCGATTGAGATACGGCTCGATCACGTCAGTCTTTGATTTTCTGTGTTTGATTTTTCACATGTATTATCACTTATTTTTCTTAAATTTTATTATTATTTATTACAAAATTTTGACCATATGCTCAGTTTTATCGGCTGATAATCGGATCTTTTTTTAACATGTAATGTTTCCATTTTTGTTATGTGATTTTCTATTTTTAGGGTTTTTTAGATTAAGACTCAATCCTCACTTCCCTGAAGAGTAGCAGATTGATTATTTTTTCCGTCTCTTTTTATACGCTCCCGAAAATTTCCCTTCTTTGGTGTAATAGTATTGCTTGTTGTATTTTTCTTTTGTTGGTGTTGTCAGTGGTTTTTCTGAGTTTTTGCCAGTGGTTTTGGTTTGGTGGGGTTGGTGTGAACAAGTGAGTGCTGAAAGCTGAGAAAATTTCTATCTATTTTTCATCTTTTTGCTTAGGTCTGTGAACTCTGTTTGTTCATTATTGACTTTAGATGAAGTAATTTTACTTTGAATTTTCTTGCCTGTTTTCTTTATTTATGATGTTCAACTTGAGAGATTAAACCCTCATAATTTTCTCCAAATTGGGTAACTTTTTTTATTTTTTATTTTTCAATCCCCTTGAAGAACACGATTTTGTTTGTGTTTTGATTCTGCTTCTCTAGCGTAAGCTTATGGAGGGGTGGGTGTTTTGAGTGTGGCTAGCTGAAACCATTTTTTGAGTTACTGCAGCTTTCGCTAGTGTTTTGAGCCATGAGGATTAGGTCCTCTTTTTTTCCTTTTCGCGTTTAGCTTTATAAATAGCAAAACGTACTGTTTGTGAAGGGTCAAGAAGAATTGGGTCTTAATCATTTGGAGGGTTGTAAGCATTTCTTTCGGTTTTTCAAGCTGCGATTCTTTAACGGGGTTGAATTTGTATGTGATCTTAAACGTCTGGTTATCAAATTAGTGAACGTCATATTGATGGTTTTTGTTTTTCCCCTTTCTTAATTGCAGAGGGACAACCGCACCTGGGTTTTTGTTCCTCCTCTGGAAGTGATGGTGCAGGATTTTAACTTGTGCTTGGACTTCAGAACACGTGAGTGAAAATTTTGGGATTTCTTTAAGAACTTCACAGCACAGTGTGTTTTAGCATGGGGGGTGCCTGTTGTGTTGCTGCTAGAGATAAAAATATTGTAAATGGACCAAGTAGTGACATCTTGCATAGGAATATTCGTTATTCACCAACATGGAGCTTTAGGTGGGATAATAGAGGCCGAGTAGCTGGAGAAGAGACTTCCATAACTTGGTTTTCAGATGCAAATAGTAGGAATGATGGACCAGATATTAAATATGAATCAGCATATGCATCAGAGGATGGAAGCCCCTTAGATAGTTTTAGGAGGCGTGCATGGCAGAAGTCTCCAACATCTGAAGCTACTACTGCACATGTGAGGACTCCTGCTTCAGGTAAACAACTGGTGCATGGAGCTTGTAATTTTATGACATGTTTCACGAAATGTTGCAATTTATTTTCGAAATTGATATCTATAATGTCTGTAAGGTAATATGTTACATATCTGCAAGATAGTTTCGAACTGAGATGTAAAATTACTTCTGTGTATGCATGTAAAGGATACGATGGGATTAAATATGCTTCAACAACTGTAGATGTATGCTGGAAATTTGCACGTCACTAGTGTAGTTAGTTATCGTTCAAAAAGACAAGGGACAGAGATATTTTTTCACAGGAATTTTTATAAGCAGTTAGTAAATGAAACCTTATCATAGGAGATGTGAAGTAAACATTCTAGAGGGTGATACCTCCAATCTATATAAGGCTAGGGGTAAGAAACAAAGAATGCTTGAATCTGGATCTCTGTATGTGATTTTCTGGATATCATGGGAAGAATAATAACAAAAAGGCTTTTACTTATTTGTGATGCAATAATTGGATCCGGTAAAGACCCAAGAGCATCCTTTAGCATGTTCAATGAAATGCCTACTCTTTTTTGTCAAACTTGCATTCTCTTGGTTGCAATTCCTAGATATTTATTACTCAATCTATTACAAGAATATCACCTTGATCATTGTAGCAATGATAGCACTAGTCTCTTGGTGAATGTGCTATTCTTTCTGATTGTCTTACCATGAGTCTTATTAGTTATTACTGTCTGCTTATGAGCTAGCATTTCAACGAATTACCAAAGTAACTGATTTTAGTGTAGCTCTACTCCTAGTTGGTTTGAGTGCATGATCTTTGATACTGTTATCAGTGCTAATCTCATTTGGGTTACCAAAATTAATATCTGGAGGTCCCAATTAAGGATAGGCCTCATGTGATGATCTATTGCCATGGAGGAATAGTATTTAAGAAGAAAAGGCTGAAAAGATAGTTCAAGTCGAAAAATATCATAAAAATGATTCCTTGTGTCATTGTGGTGGCCATGACTGGGGAGATATGATTAACTTGATCTATTTTCTGTTCTGGATTATATGCAGAAGGTTTCTTGAGAGAGAGAGAGAGAGAGAGAGAGAGAGAGAGAGAGTATATCAAATTCTTGATATTTCTCTCATCGTGCGCTAATACACAGGATTGTTGAATATTAGTAAATTTAAGCAAGCTAATAGTTGAAAGCCTAGAGCTATAGCAAAGTTAAGCCCACCTCAGGGCTGGGCTTACTCGCATATTTGGAGATATTTAAGAGTAAAGTGGACAGGAGTTTGAATAGTAAGAGTTATGCAAAGCTAATCCAACTCAGCAACTCCTTATATTTGCTAGAATGCTAGAAGGGAAGTTTCTCTATTTTGGCTTTTGGAGATTGGATATATAAATTGAAGGTCCCGTTAAGATATAATAATAGTAACTTGCAACAGAAGTATGTAGTAGAATTCTGTGTAGCAAGAAGCACAGAAGATGTAAGAATTATTGGGAATGTTAAAAAGATGTTGAACAAGGCACAAAGCTAGCTTTAGGCCCAAAATTCTGTATAATGCTTTAAAAGATTGTTTGATTTATTTTCATCTTTAACATGATCTGCTGTGGAATAGCTTCTAAGGACAATGAATGGTGGCCTTCATTGGAATGCAATTAAGAGTGATCTGTAGTTATTTGAATGGTGTTTTTGTAAATGTAACGGGGAAGTCTTGCTGGTTTATTTGAGCATGGATTTGGAAAAAAGAACAGAAGGGGCATTCTCTTAACTCTTTTTCCTAGAGTTGCTGCCAGGAGTGCAAATGAGCAAGCAACTCGAAACTTGACTCAATAAAAGCTTACTTAAATTTGGTTGTCAAGATTAGTGAGCCAAGTACTATAAAGCTCTTATGATAAGCAGCTCAGTTTGAGCTCTATGAAGTCAACTTATTTAAACTCCTGAGACAACTTATTTCTAGCTTCATAAATTCTGTGTGGATTAATTAGCAGTTTGATTTTAACTTTGTTTCATTTCATTTATGTATATGGTTTTGCATTCAAGATTGGATTTAACAGCATTCTGTACCCTATAAATGTCATTCATTGCCGTCTTATTTTTTATAACTATTAAATGTCATATTCATAGTTGTGTGCACCATCTTCAGCTAAACAGCATGGATTTTTTTTCCTCTAATTATTCTCAGCTGGATTCTTAATCATTACTTCTTTGTTTAATAGTTTTCTGAATGTAGCAATTTCTTTATAGTTGGTATGTTTGTTTCGTGGTTATGACAGCCTCAATAAACTGCCTCTAAATTTTATGTGTTTTTTTTTTTGAACTTTTTTTTTATATTAGTAAGCTTGCTATAGTAGTATGATATTGTTTTATACATATGGCAGATCAATCCATGTCAAGGATTATCTCTATGGACACAAGTTTGGAACAGGTAGAGCTTCTTCTTATAAAGGGACTTCCTTATTTGTTCTTAGTTTGTTTGATGTTGCGCTCCTTTTTCCCTTATTTTGACATGTTTCCTTAAATCTGTACACTTCAAGGTGAAGGAGTCAATGGAATCCCAAACAGTTTCACATCCATCTCCTGCAAAATTATCTGTCTCATTGCCTTCAACTTCATCCATAACATCTCCAGCATCATCCCAAAGTCATCCACATCCTGCTAGCTCAACCACGCCAAGTTGGCCCGAGAGTTTTTCTGCGCATCAGTTAATGGGGCAAGTTCCTGATGCCAAAGTCCCAGAATTGAAGTCATCAAATAGCTTTTCAGTTCCAGAAGAGAGGTCCTCAGTCCCCTCATGGAGCAATGAATCAACTCGGGGGTCCCATGGTGGCTCTTCAGATGGTTGGTCTATGCACGCATTTTCTGAGCTCATGGCCACTTCTCATAGAGAAAGGTTGTCATTTGACAATGACTCCTTGAGCTTCAATCATGAGAAAACTAGATCCAGTGGTCGTATATCATCTGGTTCCTCTGTTGATCTTCAAACATGTGGGATTTGCTCGAAGTTATTGACCGAGAAATCTTTGTGGAGCAGCCCGAAGCTTGTTTTGAGTAATGAGCTCTCTGTTGTTGCTGTTCTAACTTGTGGGCATGTTTACCATGCTGAGTGTTTGGAGACTATGACACCTGAAATTAGCAAATATGATCCTACTTGTCCTGTTTGTACTTTGGGGGAGAAACAGACCCAGAAGCTGTCTCAAAAAGCCTTTAAAGCAGAAATGGAGTCAAAAGCAAAAAACAAGAGGTCACGGAACCGTGTTGTGGATAGTGATTTTGATGGTGATTCTATCATGTTTGATCGTGTAAAAGGTGGTGGGCATGAAGGAAAGGGTCCCAAGATGGCCTCCAGTTCCAGCATGAAGGGCTCCTTAGCAAAGCCTTTCTTGAAGAGGCATTTTTCGTTTGGATCAAAGGGTGGTAAATCCTTAGCAGAGAACCACACAACCAAAAAGAAGGGATTTTTCTGGACAAGATCCTTGAAGGTGTGAAGTTTTTTCCAGCGATTAAGAGGTAAGCACGTCCATCTCATCTGTAGGCTGCTTTTGTCGGTACAAATAACTGGAACTTGTCTTTTCCTTTATGAAAATTGAAAAGATTTTTGCCTATAGGCCTTTAAACTAAGATCATTTATCCTCTAGTTATCTAACGCAGTTTAAATTATTGATTGGAAAATTTTGTGAAAGGCTTGATGACCAAAATCCAAACTTCATACTCAAATTTGCAATTATGACAACTCTTTCAATTTGATCATTTATTTGCATAACCTTTCAAATTGGTGTCAGTTGTAACTAAAATTAAAAAAGTTAATGCTAAAACTCTCAAACTTCTGACATTGTATATATATATATATATATTATTTTTGTGTTGGCATTTTATATGGTATATTTAAATGTAAGACTATGCAAAAAATGATAAATTATATTGTAAAAAAAGATCTATTATTTGACACATAAAACAAGTTAAGAAATATCTGAATTTTCAGCGTGTTTTCTCTTTCTACCCCTCCTCTCATTATCCCTTTTCTGAATAATCAAAGCTAATTTGTCAAAATATTTGACTTTTAAGTTTTGTGCATACAGAATCTCAGTGTTGATTGTTGACCTGCATGGAGAAAGGGTTGTAAGGACACAGACATCATCCTTCAAGCTTGGTTTGGAAATATCTGCACCTGCATGCACATTTTGAATTGTCAACAGGAATAGCTGTGAAGTTACACTGTAAAGAGTAAATAATTTCATAGAAAAAAAAATCCTATATTGATCATGGAAAATTAGTGGAATGAAATTGCATCACGAGACTGGTGATCTTATTCTTATTTTGTACAGATTAATTTGTTTCTTGCTTAGACAATTCATGAATTGATCCAAATCAGTGTTGTATGGCTAAAAGACCCCTTCATGCTTCAATAATGCAATATGAAGTTCAGTTTCTCCTCCTGCGGGATTTTTGGTTGGGCATGGGCTCTTTTTTTTTTTCCTTCACAAACTATAGGACAGTCCTGTGTAAATGCTTGTGGCCCAAATTGAGTTGATGACCCAGAAGATTTGCACTTTTAAGTTGTGGGGTTGGATCATCTACAACGAATTGATCCACAAGCTAGCTTTGTTGGATGATAAAAAACTGATCAATCTTATCTCGAACGCCCAGCTTAGCTGAGTCACAAGTGCCGCCTCTAACGTGTCAATATTGTCATTCTTGACAACACGTGTTGAAATCTAGCTAGTTGCATCCATGCAGACATTTCTAGCTTCCACCGCTATCCTTCTCTAGTTCTCTTGCTTAAACTTGCTTATATACTTGTTTCTTAGTATAGGAAATTAAGATGGCTGATTTAAGAGATGAGCATGGCAATCCAATTCAACTCACGGATGAACATGGCAACTGTAGACCCTTATTTTGTGATGAGCACGTGCATTGAGGCCGTGGGAAACCCGATGATGAAAAATTATATGACTGTAAGATGTAATTGGAGGCATGGAGCTGAATTATTAATTCCGTGGCATGATCTTGAAAAAAATAATAATAATAATAAAATTTTGGGGAAATTAATTTAATTAAATTTAAATAAAATTTTATTTTGTTTAAATTTAATATGGGTAGTTCTTAAATGGATCTAATTAAGTTTAATTGGGCTCTATGGGCCTAAGAAAGCCTAGTTAGGAATTTTAAATGGGATCCATTTAATTATTTTCTAAAAATTAAAATAACAAAATATCTCTCTTCTCCTTGACCCCACTCTCTTCCTCACTCCCTATTGGTGCCTTCCATTTTTTCCTGTCTTCCTATTGGTTGAAACACCTCACCCATATCCCAGTCTTATTCGACTCTGCGATCGCGATTGTTTAAGTCATCTAAACTTTATCACCCTAAGACTCCAAATCCTACCACACCTCTTCCTCATTCCCTATTGGTGCCTTCCATTTTTTTTCTGTCTTCCTATTGGTTGAAACACCTCACCCATATCCCAGTCTTATTCGAATTCTGCAATTGTAGTTGTTTAAGTCATCTAAACTTTATCATCCTAAGACTCCAAACCCTATCACACCTCTCTCCCAAAAACCCTATAAATACCCTATTAGATAAGAGAAGAAGAGGATGAGAGGAAAGAGGAAGAGAAAATTCGAGATATTCAAGACTCTTTGAGTTCTTCCTTATTTTTTCTTTTCTTCAAGAAGATTTTCATACAAGATTTCTGGAAGGTCAGTTTTTATTGTTTTCTTTTCAAGATCTATGCCACACAATATTTTAATTCTATGCTCTTTGTCTTCAATTTATTTTATATGTTCATATAGATCATGTAATCATGTTTAATTTGAGGGGATACACAACTCTGCACATGTTTAGTTTCTGTCTCTCGTATTTTTATTATTTTTCTTTATTTTTTGAATCTGTAAAAAATTTGTAAAAATTATATTCATATTCTACACGAAATTCCATTAATTTTAGGCTCAAGAATCACTAAAAAAGCTTTAATATTTTATAAGTTATGGCTGTTTGAAGTTAGGGTTCCTGTAAAATCTGATTTGCAGGATATCCGACTTGTGGAGCCCATATCTCTTGTTCCTTAATATTTTTGTGTAAATCTAGTGTCTAAAATTAACTTCAGAATCTTATGAATCTTTTCCAATTGGTTTTGCATTCATATCTTTTGTGGTTAATGAGTTATGAATTTTACAAAAAAGTAGTACGATTCTGTCACTTAAAAGAGTTACGATTTATGTAGATCATTCGGCTAGGGTTTTGTTTGATTTATAAATTTTATGTTATTGTATGATATGTAAACTGTCTTCTGTAATTTTTTTTATGATTTTTAGGCATGTTTAACTATTTTTAAAAAATCAAATTTTTTGCTACTGTTAATTTGCCAGAATTTGAAAATTGTATATTTGTGCATGTTCTTGTATTTTCTTAGGTTTTAATTGATATTTGATCTATTTTCTGTATTCTTTTAATTCAAGAAGTGTTATAAAGTGTTTGGATCATGTTAGAAGACTTAGACCGTTAGGTAGTTGTAACTAATTAGGAATCTTAACCCTTTAGGAGACTAGAGTTAGAATCCAATGTAAATTGTTATTAATATTTTCTTTATTTCTTTTATTTTCTTTAGTTTCTTTATTTTTTTATTACAAACAAAATTGGTAAGTAGCCCTAAGGTAAGTACCAAAGAGGGCATTTGCGCGGAGCTTATATGGAGCTAAACGGGAGTAAGCCAGGGATATCATTGCCATACTAGAAGAGAAGACCCTTTTTTAAGGGTAGCTTGCCCCAATGGCAACTGCATTTACCAACAGGAGAGTAACTCTAAACTTATCTAATAACCATTGGCATGAAATTGTAGTAATAATATAACTTTTATTTGATAAATTAAAATTAACCTTGTTTTTAATTTAACTGACTTTTGCATGTAATTAATTTAAATAAATACTTTGTAAATTAAAATTAATCTTGTTTGTAAATTAAACTAACATTGGCATGTAAATAAATTTAATTTAATATTTGGTAATTGTAAAATAAATTTACATGTTAGAAATCTTTATTAGGTTGTGATTGTTTGGGCCTTATGTGATATTAGAATAACTTACACATGTACATAATTAACTTAGTTCAATTATCCTTAGGGTAACTTTGTGAAAATTAATTAATTAGATTAAATAGAAACATAGGGTTATTTGAAATTGAATTTGTTTGTAAATTAAATTCTCAATAATAAATTAATTTTAGTCATCTGGTAAATATCATTTAAATAATTAGCAACCCCATAGATAGGAATTACTTGTGCATGAAAATTGTGTGTAAACAACAACCCTTTTGTGAATTACTTGCGTGTGTAGGATTAGAATTGCATTTTTTAGGATAAAGTTTAATAAATGAATAATAAACAAGACTTCTAGAAATATTAGTAGAGGACTGGCACTCGAATCAACGAGGTTAGACCAGGCGTAAGGGGTGCCTAACACCTTCCCCTTACGTACCCACTATCCCGAACCTAGACATTGGGCTATGGTAATGACGGTTGTGGAAACTCTGCAAGGAGTAAGTTGCCTTCCATGACCCTCGGAAGAAACACTGAATATGTCCCGGTTATTACCCGGGTGGCGACTCCTGTCTATCTATGCCTTCGTGGCATAAATCCTTAGTACCGTGGTAGTGTTATGGGAAGACGGTACTTACCAGTGGTTTGATTCTATTAGGATTGTATGAAGTGCATGTCTAGGAAATGCTGTCTAAGGAGGTGGTACTTAAGTGAGACCATTGTGACTCCACCATCTTTCCTGGGCATTACCTGGTGCATTTTATATAATTCTAATGGATGATATTTCGCCTCACGCCCCCCTTGCCCCTACAGTTTGGCGACTCCACTGGGGACTAAATGGATAGTTACTCCAACATGTTTCTATTAGTCTAATATTATTCCTCTATTAAACTTTTTGCATTGCACTACACTATCACACGGATCACTCTTGCCCTTTTTAGCCCCGTTAGTACTAGCCAAGGAGACCATAGTTCTACTCGAGCTATGACGAATTGGTGAATGCTAGCACCCCATGCCCGTACCTTCGAGTATATAAAAGAGCCACAGCTCCGGCCGTTGTGCTTAATGGACAAGCTCTCGCATGGGTGACCCTTTTCCTACCCAATGAAGCCCATGAGCCATAGATTTCAACCCTAGGTACCCCGTAGATTTTTGTTGTGCTAGATTTATAACCTTACTGTTCAAACCATAAGTTCTAGTGGTAGTTGAGATGAACCTAGGCCTATGCATAGGCCCAATGTGTGTATAGGCCCAAGTCCATTTCAAAACCCATGTTAAGCAAGAGGATGCTTACTTATGGTTAAACTTTAAGGATATAAATCCTTTGTTTGTGAGGGAAGGATCGTCCTGGACCATCCCCTGTTGGTGTGTCCAAAGGTGTCTGTAGCCTAGGATAGAATTTTTCTTGCCACTGCGTGAGAGTTGAAGGTATAAGGAGGCGAAGATTCAGTTGTTGAGATTTTTTTTTTGTCTTTGGTTTTAATTTTGTCTTTGGTCCAATTTTAGTTCAGTTTATATGGTCTGGTTTTGGTTTAGTTTTGGTTCTATTGGTATGGTTCAGTTTTGGTTTTGTAAAAGTAAAGGAAAAAAAAAAAAAAAAAGAAAAAAAAGAAAAAAAATGGTTCATTAATGCATTGCATTCATGTACATAGTATGCTTAGGTTAACCCTTAAATCCTATCTTTTTTTAGCAAACATAGCCTCAAAACACACCAAAGAGACTTCCAATTAGGTCACTTGGGTTAGGGAATGGAAGAGACTAGTAAGGATTTCTCCTGCACTACTTAAGATGGAAAAAACTATGGCCATGCTTGATGAAATATTGAACGCCAAGATGTTTGAGTTAGAAGAGACAATTGTGGTCAACTTTAGAAAGAGGCCCCGAGGTAGGCCAATTAAGTGGCATTAAAGTTATTGAGGTTCAAATTGTGTCTCACACCCCAAGGAGATTTTTTCCAAATCAGCCAACCCTTATCCTATGTTTTGGAGCATCTCAAAGTTCAAGACCTCTTACAGCTCTTAGCACCCAGACCACTACCAAATCCACTCCCACCTAGCTATGATATCAACCAATGTTGCCGGTTCTACCAAGCCCACAATCATGACACCGACTGATGCTTTCAACTTAAGCATGATATCTAAGACCTAATTGATGTCAAAAGGATAATTGACCCAGAAAATCAACCCAAAAGCCCCATGCCTAGCCAAAATTTCCACCTACACCAGGTCTCTACATGATCTCCATCACCCCAAATAACCCTAACAGAATTATTGACTTTATCCAACCCATCCAAAAGCCCAATAAACTTATCCAACCCATCCAAAAGCCCAGTGAATCTATCCAACCCATCCAAAAGCCCAATGAACCTCAGTCTATAATGGTTGTTGACATTTGTGATAATTCTAGCTATAATGAGGGTCCTTTAGACGTTTTGATCAATTTTGATGAGGAGGTAGTTGCATTACAACTAGATGGTTTAGTTCAACTAGTGTTTGATTTTCAAGTTGTTGGGATCTATAAAAACTAGATGGATCTAAAGGTGGCTACTATGAAGAAAGGGATGAAGTTTTTTCTTAGCACAGGCCTAGAAGAAAGTATAGATGGTCTGGTGACTTTTCTTGAAGTGAAGGGATAGATCACAAGGTATGGTTTGGGCTATGAGCCAACTAAAGAGGAAAAAGAGTCAAAACCTCCTAAGTTCTTGAAAGAGAGGGGCAATTATCTAGACATATAATTAGGGGTTACTACATATGAAAGTGCTAAAGCAGAAAATCAAGACCATTGATCTAAGGACAACATGGAAAGCTAAGCACCTAAAGTTACACTCCTAAGTTTGAGTTTGTCTTTTGTAATGCTCATAGTAGTGATACAAATGTTTCCATTTCTGATGTACTTGATGCTGATTTTAAGGCGAAGATCAACAACATGACCAGTCCTTCTGCTTACTTGTTTGATGTTTATTCTAATGGGCATATGCATGGCATTCATAATCATTTAGAATCAGTTTCTATTAATGCATCAAAATCCATCTCTATTAATTTGGGTACACCAAATAATCCTAAAGACATTAAGTTAGCTGAAGATTTAACCCAAGAAGAAAGAGATAAATTTATAGCCTTGTTAACAAAGTACCAAGAAGCACATGCCTCGAGCTTAAAATTAGATGGCCGATTCGCAAGCCAAGCTAGTGTCCCCATAGGAAAAGAATGATCAAAAGTTGACTTAGCTAGTTATCCTAATGAGGAGTAAAATTTCATGCTATGAAGGATTAATAGTAGCACATGTGGACCTACAGGGAGAAGGAAAATGATATGAAGATATAAGGAGGTCTCTGGAAGTGAGAGAATACTCGCAATAAGCCTACAAAAGAGATAGAGCAATAATTCATAAATTAGCTGCTCAACTTACTTTAGCTGGGGGGCAATTCTACAAACTCTTATGTGTGATAGAAAAATAGGCTAAGCAAATAATGAAAGAAGTACATGCAGGAATGTGTGGTCCCCATATGAATGGAAAGGTTATAGTTGGGAAAAAATGTTCAAAACATATAAGGATAGGCCTGAAAAACTCCCTTATGTTCTTTAAGGTTATCGTAGTACTGCAAGGACATCCACGGGGGCAACTCCATTCTCTTTAGTGTATGGGACTAAAGCAATGCTATCCATTAAGCGAGAGCTCAGATCCTTAAGAGTGATGCTAGAAGCTAAGATCCTAAAAAATGAGTGGGCTTAGAAGAGATATGAAGAATTAGCTTTGATTGATGAAAAGAGGATGTGAGCCTTGTATCATATGCAGGCTTATCAGAGGAAGATAGCTAGAGCCTTTAATAAGAAGGTGAAGCCAAGAAAGATCAAAGAGGGAGACATGGTTGTGAAACAAACTCGGCCCATCCCTTTTGATCCAAGAGGAAAGTTTAAGCCAAACTGGGATGGTCCATACATAGTCAAAAAGATCTTGCCAGAAGGTGCTGTAAGAATATCAGACCTGGATGAAAATGAATTTCAAGAACCAGTCAACTTAGACAAGCTCAAATGGTACTTTGTGTGAGACAGGTCCGCTAGGCTGAAAACCTGCAAAAGGCGGTCTAGGCAAAAGTAAGGGTCAAAGAAAAAAGAATGAAAAAAAAAAGAAAAAAAAAGAAAAGAAAAGAAAAAATGCTAGATTGAAAACCTGCAAAAGGCAGTCTAGGCAAAAGGAGAGATGAGAGAAGATCTGGATGGAAAACCTGAAAAGGCCATTCGGCAGGTTATAAAGCTTATTTCTAACTTTGGAAGGTTAGAAATTTAGCAAAACTAAATGTAAGAGGGAGTAATGGTGTACCTGAATAAATAAAGAAGCTTTTATTGCATTAACCAGGAATAGGTTTTATTTAATTATGATCGCGAATGTTTGTGTCTTGAGGGATACATCAAATGATTAAGTAATTGAACTGCATTGTTCTGATTTAATCTATGTCTTCTGAGCATGACAAATTAGGTGCTTGATATGAATGCCCTGGTAATTGTCTAATTTCAAAAAAAAAAAAAAAAAAGGAGCTCGCTAGGTGGAAAACCCGAAAGGGCCGCTTAGGCAAAAGTTAGAGCAAGCCCGCTGAGATGAAAATCCAAAAGGACATTTCAGACAAAAGTTAGGGCACAGAGAATAGAGTTCATGGAAGAGAAATGAGTCAAGGCAGAAATCATGGGGGTAGAGAAGAAAAAAGAAAAATCAGAGGGCAATTGTATTGTGACCTTAAGGAAGTCTTTTCGGTGAATAATTTTCCTCAAAAAAATTTTGAAGCTAAAAGAAAGTTTTTGCAAAAAGAGGTCCCTCAGAGGACTAAGTTTTTTTTAGAATCTCTAGCAAAATCAGCATGCCCATGATAGGAAGTAGCATACAAGAAGCACAAAAATCACAAAAAGAGTTTTGAGACCTAGTCATCTCAATTTTTACATTTCATGACAGATGTTTTTGGTAAGTCCTTAGACATTGTTTAGGGCACATGGCATAGTTGTGTAAGGCGTAGAAGAACACGCATCAATATGTCACCTGTAGGTGTGTAAGGCATAGAAAAACATGCATCACCACAGTTTCAAGTGTCGAACTACGAGGGGGTCTGATTCTTCCTCAGGATAGCGAGGGGGATACGTAGGTAGTTTAGGACCGCGGTCCTAAATACGAACCCACAACATTTCATGACAGATATTTTTTGGTAAGTCCTTAGACCTTGTTTAGGGCATATGGCATAGTTGTGTAAGGCGTAGAAGAACACGCATCAACATGTCACCTGTAGGTGTGTAAGGCGTAGAAGAACATGCATCACCACAGTTTCAAGTGTCGAACTACGAGTGGGTCTGATTCTTCCTCAGGATAGCGAGGGAGATACGTAGGTAGTTTAGGATCATGGTCCTAAATACGAACCCACAATATTTCATGACATATGTTTTTTTGGTAAGTCCTTAGACGTTGTTTAGGGCACATGGCATAGTTGTGTAAGGCGTAGAAGAACACGCATCAACATGTCACCTGTAGGTGTGTAAGGCGTAGAAGAACATGCATCACCACAGTTTCAAGTGTCGAACTACGAGGGGGTCTGATTCTTCCTCAGGATAGCGAGGGAGATACGTAGGTAGTTTAGGACTGCGGTCCTAAATACGAATCCACAACATTTCAAAACACAGAGTTTCCATTATCATGAGAGCGTAGCTAGTGTCATGATGCGAGTGTATCGGCGAGTAAGATGCATTCGATTTTCACATTACAAAGTTATCAGCATTATGAGACCGTAGCTAGTCTCATAACACAGTGTATCGACAAAGCAAGATGCACTCAATTTTCACATGACACAATTATCACTATTATGAGACCGTAGCTAGTCTCATGACGCAGAGTGTATCGACAGAGCAAGATACACTCATTTTTCACATGACACAGTTATTACTGTTATGAGACCGTAGCTAGTCTCATAACATAGAGTATGTCGACCGAGCAAGATATACTTGATCCTCATAGCCAATGTTTCATAGTTATTAGAAATTTGAGTTTCACTTTGACGAAACTTAAGCAATGCTTTCGCATTGATTTCAACTTTCGCCAAAGTGGGAGGCAAACTGTAGACCCTTATTTTGTGATGAGCACGTGCATTGAGGCCGTGGGAAACCCGATGATGAAAAATTATATGACTGTAAGATGTAATTGGAGGCATGGAGCTGAATTATTAATTCCGTGGCATGATCTTGAAAAAAATAATAATAATACTAAGAACGTTTTGAGGAAATTAATTTAATTAAATTTAAATAAAATTTTATTTTGTTTAAATTTAATATGGGTAGTTCTTAAATGGATCTAATTAAGTTTAATTGGGCTCTATGGGCCTAAGAAAGCCTAGTTAGGAATTTTAAATGGGACCCATTTAATTATTTTCTAAAAATTAAAATAACAAAATATCTCTCTTCTCCTTGACCCCACTCTCTTCCTCACTCCCTATTGGTGCCTTCCATTTTTTCCTGTCTTCCTATTGGTTGAAATACCTCACCCATATCCCAGTCTTATTCGAATTCTGCAATCGCAGTTGTTTAAGTCATCTAAACTTTATCACCCTAAGACTCCAAATCCTACCACACCTCTTCCTCATTCCCTATTGGTGCCTTCCATTTTTTTCTGTCTTCCTATTGGTTGAAACACCTCACCCATATCCCAGTCTTATTCGAATTCTGCAATTGTAGTTGTTTAAGTCATCTAAACTTTATCATCCTAAGACTCCAAACCCTATCACACCTCTCTCCCAAAAACCCTATAAATACCCTATTAGATAAGAGAAGAAGAGGATGAGAGGAAAGAGGAAGAGAAAATTCGAGATATTCAAGACTCTTTGAGTTCTTCCTTATTTTTTCTTTTCTTCAAGAAGATTTTCATACAAGATTTCTGGAAGGTCAGTTTTTATTGTTTTCTTTTCAAGATCTATGCCACACAATATTTTAATTCTATGCTCTTTGTCTTCAATTTATTTTATATGTTCATATAGATCATGTAATCATGTTTAATTTGAGGGGATACACAACTCTGCACATGTTTAGTTTCTGTCTCTCGTATTTTTATTATTTTTCTTTATTTTTTGAATCTGTAAAAAATTTGTAAAAATTATATTCATATTCTACACGAAATTCCATTAATTTTAGGCTCAAGAATCACTAAAAAAGCTTTAATATTTTATAAGTTATGGCTGTTTGAAGTTAGGGTTCCTGTAAAATCTGATTTGCAGGATATCCGACTTGTGGAGCCCATATCTCCCTTGTTCCTTAATATTTTTGTGCAAATCTAGTGTCTAAAACTAACTTCAGAATCTTATGAATCTTTTCCAATTGGTTTTGCATTCATATCTTTTGTGGTTAATGAGTTATGAATTTTACAAAAAAGTAGTACGATTCTGTCACTTAAAAGAGTTACGATTTATGTAGATCATTCGGCTAGGGTTTTGTTTGATTTATAAATTTTATGTTATTGTATGATATGTAAACTGTCTTCTGTAATTTTTTTATGATTTTTAGGCATGTTTAACTATTTTTAAAAAATCAAATTTCTTGCTACTGTTAATCTGCCAGAATTTGAAAATTGTATATTTGTGCATGTTCTTGTATTTTCTTAGGTTTTAATTGATATTTGATCTATTTTCTGTATTCTTTTAATTCAAGAAGTGTTATAAAGTGTTTGGATCATGTTAGAAAACTTAGACCGTTAGGTAGTTGTAACTAATTAGGAATCTTAACCCTTTAGGAGACTAGAGTTAGAATCCAATGTAAATTGTTATTAATATTTTCTTTATTTCTTTTATTTTCTTTAGTTTCTTTATTTTTTTTTTATTACAAACAAAATTGGTAAGTAGCCCTAAGGTAAGTACCAAAGAGGGCATTTGCGTGGAGCTTATATGGAGCTAAACGGGAGTAAGCCAGGGATATCATTGCCATACTAGAAGAGAAGACCCTTTTTTAAGGGTAGCTTGCCCCAATGGCAACTGCATTTACCAACAGGAGAGTAACTCTAAACTTATCTAATAACCATTGGCATGAAATTGTAGTAATAATATAACTTTTATTTGATAAATTAAAATTAACCTTGTTTTTAATTTAACTGACTTTTGCATGTAATTAATTTAAATAAATACTTTGTAAATTAAAATTAATCTTGTTTGTAAATTAAACTAACATTGGCATGTAAATAAATTTAATTTAATATTTGGTAATTGTAAAATAAATTTACATGTTAGAAATCTTTATTAGGTTGTGATTGTTTGGGCCTTATGTGATATTGGAATAACTTACACATGTACATAATTAACTTAGTTCAATTATCCTTAGGGTAACTTTGTGAAAATTAATTAATTAGATTAAATAGAAACATAGGGTTATTTGAAATTGAATTTGTTTGTAAATTAAATTCTCAATAATAAATTAATTTTAGTCATCTGGTAAATATCATTTAAATAATTAGCAACCCCATAGATAGGAATTACTTGTGCATGAAAATTGTGTGTAAACAACAACCTTTTGTGAATTACTTGCGTGTGTAGGATTAGAATTGCATTTTTTAGGATAAAGTTTAATAAATGAATAATAAACAAGACTTCTAGAAACATTAGTAGAGGACTGGCACTCGAATCAACGAGGTTAGACCAGGCGTAAGGGGTGCCTAACACCTTCCCCTTACGTACCCACTATCCCGAACCTAGACATTGGGCTATGGTAATGACGGTTGTGGAAACTCTGCAAGGAGTAAGTTGCCTTCCATGACCCTCGGAAGAAACATCGAATATGTCCGGTTATTACCGGTGGCGACTCTGTCTATCTATGCCTTCGTGGCATAAATCCTTAGTACCGTGGTAGTGTTATGGGAAGACGGTACTTACCAGTGGTTTGATTCTATTAGGATTGTATGAAGTGCATGTCTAGGAAATGCTGTCTAAGGAGGTGGTACTTAAGTGAGACCATTGTGACTCCACCATCTTTCCTGGGCATTACCTGGTGCATTTTATATAATTCTAATGGATGATATTTCGCCTCACGCCCCCCTTGCCCCTACAGCAACCCAGTTCAACTCACTGGTGAATTTGGCAACCCAGTTCATATCACTGGCGTGGCCACCTCAAAACCTCTAACCCTAGGAACAACCGTAGTGCAAACTAAGGTGCCGGCTACTGGCCTCTTGACCAGTAGTACTGGAACAGATCACGCACCCAAGGGTCAGACCGGCGAGCATGGCATTGGCGGCGATGAGGGAAATCATAGGAAAGAGGAGCAGCAGCAGGGTTCCGGAGAGATTGAAAGATCTAGCAGTTCAAGCTCTAGCTCGGTGAGAGACACATATGTATATACCTGAACATACTTAACAAAAGATGTGCACAAATACGAGGCAAATTAATACTTGAGATCACTGGATAGCTAGTTTAATAGCAATCTATAATATTCTATATAACTTCAACTCTTAACTAGATGTTCTTCAATATATTTACATTTTATCATATATGAACGCTTGTATTTTTCTTTCTTTCATTTGTTTTTATTGTATTAATGTAGTCTGAGGATGACGGCCACGGAGGGAGAAGGAAGAAGAAGGGACTGAAGGAGAAAATAAAAGAGAAATTAACAGGTGGGAAGCACAAGGAAGAGCACGGACACACAGTATCGAGCACAACCACAGAAACCACCCCAGGCGGCGGAGAACACCATGAGCATGAGAAGAAGAGTGTGATGGAGAAAATCAAGGAAAAGTTGCCTGGCCATGGCCACCATAGCCACTAAAACTATATATATGTAGCTAGCTATATATCGTATGTCAAAACTGGGGGATTAATGTATGCTTGTCTTGTTAATTAGCTAGTGCATAGATGTTGGCTAGGGTGGATTGTAATAATTTATGGTCGAGTGAAATAATGCGGCTGCATATATACTTAGATCATCAATATATATAATGTATAATATTTCAGTTAGTACAAGAAACAAAATAAGTGCCAGCAATTTCCCTTCCAATGACTCTGTTAACGACGATCTATTTTTGTCATGTGGGTTCTATAAAAAAAAAAATTTCCCCAAAAAAATATCAACAATTTCGTCTAAAAATTAAGTTGAATTAACTGAGAAGCAACGATTAATGGCCAGAAGTGGTCGACAAGCTTTCTTTTCCGGCCGTGAAGCTTCACTCCTCTCTTTCTCCTATTAATTACAACCAAAATTAACTTCCACAATGACCAGTGGGTGCTTTGATGATATTTGCATAATAGGCTCTGAAATTGCAATAGTTTGCAAAAAGAAACGCTGGTTCTGTGAAATTTTTCTTTTGCTTTGTTGAAGGGCAGACAAGTCTTTTGAAGTCCCATACTCCCTGACATCTAATTTCACCAACTCGATTGGCTTTTGGGAACACCAAGGCAAGATTTAATTAATTTCGTTTTCTGAATTTCATGTCATTCACTATGCTAGACTAATTTTTAAACTTTAAGTAGATTTTTTTTTCCTATTTAATTTTTTAATGACTAACTGGAGTTCTACGAGCATTCCTTGCCTTCTTTAATGGCATAAGGATTTCCCAAATAGACTGGGACTGTTCTTGTTCTGGAGGTTTCAACTTTTCATAAAATTTGGCATGCATGCATGCATGCATGATGATTAAAGCAAGTCCATATTTTCTTTGCACTAGCATGTTTCGTGATCCCATGAACTAGATGCTCTTTCTCCTTTGAGTTCTGCATATTTTGATTCTTGCTATTAAACTCCTGTAGCAGGTGCTGCTAAGTATACGTTTTCTGCAGCATGAGCATCATCTTGGACGTCCTGTAATCGAGTGAGTGTTGCGTAGTTAAAACACGGACACGGGAAATGCAAAAACGGACACAGAAAAACGATAATTTCAAAAATATAAGAAATGAAAACATGTAGAAACTCGTAAATATAAAAATCATAGAGTATATTTATAAATATAAAATATATTTGTATAAATATTATTTAAAATTTAATAAAATAATATAATTTTTAATAATTAAAATATAAAATGAATAATATTTATATATTTTTTAAAAGGTATCATCTTTTTATTAATAAATTAATTAAAAATATTTATAACAAAAGAAATTAAAAAAAAAAGCACAACTTTATTGCACCTAACCTGCTTAAATATAAATATAAAGAAAGAAAAAAAGCAGTCACAGCTCCCAAAACTTTATTTACGTGTGCATCCTCTTCCTCTCTTTTTTCTTCTTCTGTCTGCGACTCCTGCGTTTTTTTTTTCAAGAAACGCGTTTCTTAAGAGGAAACTCATTTCCGTCTTTCTCTATTTCCAAACACGGTCCGGAAACGTTTCTTTGCGGGAAACTTCAGTGTATGCCGTTTCCGTGCTTCATAGGTTAACTCTTATTCTTTGAAGCAATATTTCTATAAGAAAGTACATTGTTTCACAGATGTACACTGTGCAAATGTTCCGTTTACTTCCTCTTCTGGAGTTCAATGAATAATTGTTTTTACCCTGATGCTTTTCCACATACTCTTGCAGAACTGGGGAAGGCTTCCGATATGGATTTTCTTTACTTCTTTGGTTTAGTAAAAAAACACTTAATTTTTTTCTTACAATGCATAGTTGGAAGTGTCTGTCCTGCCTGATTCTAATATAGCAATTTTGAATTTTTACGAATAATAAAAATTGGAAATAAGTTCAGTCCCTGAACATTTCACTTGCTAGAATATAGCTGTCATTGACCCAAAATTACATGCCTCAATTTAGGATTTATTCTAGGCCTTATTTTTTATTATCAACTTTTATACTATACTTAGCTCTCTTATTTTTATATATATAGATATCTACTGTAACTCATTGAAACATACAAATATATAATACAAATATACCTTCTTTCATTTTATTTATTATGGTATCAGAGCCATAATTTTATAGTCGTAAGACATTTGCTTTGGGTCTTTTGGAGTATTTGATTACTTTGTTTTTTTTTTTTTAGCTTTCTTTGATGGATTTTCGTCTTCTTATTCCATCTTTTGTCCAGCAGTAATTATTTACTGTACCCATTTATTTTCACTTTGGCTTTATCTCACAATTCTATTTTCATGGAAAAATTTGATGTGTCACAGCCTATTGGCACCATTTTGAATGGATCCAACTATGTTCTTTGGTCCCAAGAAATGTCTAGCTTTCTCAAAGCCGAAAGCTATGGCGTTATGTCACTAGTGATGCCATGAAACCCACTATGATCAAAAGTGAAGATGAATCCAAATATGCCGACCACCTTGAAGAATGGGATTGTAAGAATCATCAAATTCTTACTTAGCTACGCAACACCTGTGTTCCATCCATCAAACTCCAATTTGGACGATGTGACACTACCAAAGAAGTTTGGAACTTACTGGTCAAGCGTTACTCCATTACGAATGCTATTCATTGATTTCAACTCTATGGTACTCTTCACCGCATGCACCAAAAATCAGGTCAGTCTATTAATGATTTTTTGTCTGAAATGACTGCTTTATGGGATCAATTATCATTATCTGAACCACTTTGGCATGACGCTCGTGATGCTGAACTCTATGCTAAAGAAAGAGATGAATTTCAGGTATACCAATTTACCTTAGCTTTAAATGATAAATTTGAGTCGGTCAAATCCTCTCTGTTGCATAGGGATCCTTTTCCCAAACTTGAGACTGTAGTTACAGAATTACTGGCTGAAGAAGCTCGTCTTGCTACCTTGAAATCTCAGCAGTCCATTATCACTACTGACACAGTGTTAGCAACTCCAGCATCTTCTCAATCACAAAAAGTGACTTGCAGGTATTGTCGCAAGCCAGGGCATCTTATTTCCAATTGCTTTAAGTTGCAATCCAAGCAAGGAACTGGACGAAATAATCAATCACAATTTAAGACTGGTAAGGCTTTTAATCACACTGTTGCTGCTGCCACCGAAGGTTGGTCTTCTGGTGAAACATGTGCCTTAGATAAACTTCTTAACCAGATAAATATTAATGCTTTAAAACAAGCCTTAGCCCACTCTATCACTGGTGTCTCCACTTCCTCTGCTTCGTCAGTCACTCCAGGTACATCTTCTTCTTGGTTTTTTGACTCTGCTTACTGTAACCATATGACAGCTGACTCTCGTCTTTTCAAAACAAAACATACCATATCTCATTCTCCTGTTATTCATACTGTTGATAACTCATGCATGTCTGTCTGTCATTGTTGACCCCACAAGCTCAAAGGAGCATAGATTTTGATGATACCAAAACTCAACTAGAATCAAACTAACATTGTTTTAAGTGTTGTGCATCTCAAAGAAAAAGACACAAGGATTTCATGATGGATTCGTGCTTCTGAAGAAAGAATGACATTCTAAGGATAACACAGGACGAATCAAAGGAGATAAAAGAAGAAAAGGTTACCTTCCAAGGCTGCATTGAAAATCAGAATTGAAGGTACATATAGCATAGAAGTTAATTTTATTTTAGGATTACTTGTGAAAATAATTGAGAAGTAAAAGTCAATGATTCTTATTTTCAATCCCTCAAAAGATTTTTCTTTTAAACATCACTATTGGCCTAAAAAGTATTTGACTATGATTTGGTGTAAAGTTTTATAGTTTTGAAAGTTATGCAGAAAAGTTTTCCTGGTATGCTAACTGGTTTGCTACTTATTTTAGTATTCTAACTGGTTTGCTATTTTCTCCAATATGCTAACTGTCTCAACTCTGCACAACATCGCAGAAAACGACAAAATAACGGCTATTTTCTTGAAATTCGTAACTGTAACGTTCAAATGAGTTTCCAAACAGTCAAAAACGTTCCAAAGCTATAAATACACCTACCTTTGGCCATTTTGCACTTAATGAAAGTCTCTCCACTATTCAAAATCATAAAAGCTTTCATTCAAAGTGCTCAAAGTGTTTTTATTGCTCATCATTGGCTTATTTACTCAACTCTTCTTTATAGATTCTGTTGTATTGAGTGAGAGTGAGTTTTAAACACATTATTATCATTTATGAGAGGTCATTCAAGCACCTATTGAAGCTTGATTGTAATAAAGTGTAACACCCCCGTTTGCATAGCCTGGTAGATTTCACTGTTCCGGTGACCGGTGTCGGTCCGGACAATTAAGGGGATTAGAACCATACTAAGACAACTAGAGAAACCATAAACACAAATAATTAGTAATGTTCAATTAGTTAAGTATAAATAAGAAAAACAGAACAGAAGAAGTTAAACTAGCCGAGAGTCACAGCGATGGGTGACCTTCTCGGGAATGACTGCGAAGTCATTTTAAACTCAAATTTCGAACCGTAAAAAGTGACGCTGCGGTCCTTAGGACCCTTATGAACACAGTGGAAAAGAGAAAATCATGAAAAAGAACTGTTAAGCCAGTCAAATAATTAGGTCAGGGAGCCGAAAGAAATATGGAATTAATTGCAAATCAGGTTGAATCGGCGAAGGGCAATTTGGTCAATTGACCCCAAGAGCTGACTCCTGACCTAACTGTCAAATAAAATCGGAGAAAAAAAAATTTCGGAATCGAGAATTAAATTAAAGAACTAATAGAAAAATAGAAAAAAAAAAGAGAGAAAAATGAAAAAGTAAAAAGGGTGATGACATCATGCATGACATCATGCATGATGCCATAAAAGGTATAATTAATAAATTAATTAATTAGGTTTTTGTGGTCTTCCATAAGCCAAAATGCATAAAGAAAAGAAAAGAAAAAAATAAAAAATAAAAACCCTTCCTCTCCCTTTGTTGCCGTCCCATTTTCTTCCAAAACCCTCCATGAGAATTCCTCCATTTAAACTTACACTTAAGCTTTAATCCCTCCACTCAACCTTAACAACTCCCCTAAAAACCTCACTAGACCTTGCAATCTCAACTTAAGAACAAGAAAGAAAGAGAACAATTGAAGATTTGGTGTTTAAGTTGAGGTTAGTATGTTAACTTGTCATTTTTCCATTTTAAATGCATATGTGATGATTGAAATGAGCTTAGAATTAATGAAATGAAATGAAAATATGGGGGAAGGACCATTATTGAATTTTCGGCCAGCCATGGATGTATGATAGTTGATGTATTTTAAATGAATTAAAGGTGTTAGTAAACTTGCATGAGTATGGTAGTAAGATGGAAATGTATAAATATGATTAATTGTAACAATTAAGTAAGATTAGGGTTTGGAGGCCTAGGGTTTTGAGGCAAATTTTGGAGAAATGCATAAATGATGACCTTGACCTATTGTGAAGTGAAAAATGGTCAATAATGACCAAAGGAGATGTGTGGGAATTGTTAGAATGGAAGTCAAATTCGTAGGGTAAATGGTCATGCTGCTGGCAACATGACCAAGCCAACTTTGAAGGACCAAAACGGAAATTTTACAAGTCCAATTGATATGCCACCAATTGGGGATGAAAATAGACATAAAATAGCACAATTTTCATTAAGGAACCATGGCCAAAAACTGACCAAAACTTAGTGAACCAATTGACCAAAGTGAAATGAGAGCAGGCTGACACTGAACAAATGAACAGTAATTGTTCATTTGGTCATAACTCGAGCTAGGAAGGTCAAAATGACCTGAAATTTTACTAGTAATTAGATAAGATATAGATCTAAAACTTTCATGAAGAACACCAACCCAAATTATGCCATTAACCTAATCAAATGATTGAGCAAAGTTGAGTTACTGAACCTGCAAAACTGCAGATTTCCATTTGAACAGTAAAGTTCCAATGGCTATAACTCTCTCTAGAAAACTCCGATTTAGGCGATTCTTGAACCGATGGAAACCTAAGACATAGTAGAACATTTCGTATGAAGGAAATTAGACCAAATTATGGACTTAACTTGATGAAATTATTGAATGAAATTGGATCAAAAATCTGCCAGAACCTAAATTGAAGCATGAACAGTGCACGTGAACAGTAATTGTATTTTGGCTATAACTTGAGCTACAAAACTCCAATTGGGGTGATTCAAAAATGAGAATACACTTAAGATAATAAGGAACATTTTCTATGAAGGAAGGTTTGCCAAATTCTAACAGTAAAAGGGCCAATGGAATAGTGCAACTTGGAGCACCAAAACTGAAAATTTGACAATTTAGCCAAAAGGATTTAAGCTTTGAGAAAATGGCCAAAACCAACAAATTTAATGACCAAAATGTGGTATGTGGGTGAAGTTGGAGTTCCCATACCTATTAAGCCTTAGAAAGTCAACTATTTGACTTGAATAGTGTAGTGAATAGTAACCCGAAACACAAAAATTTTGAGAACGTCAAATTTAACACGTTAGAACTAGGTAAATGTGAAGCTAAATTTATTTTGGATTTGTATTAAGTTCTAGTACTGAAACATTGTAAAATTGTGTGTTTCAGTTGAAAAGAATATCGGGAAGGAACCCGAGGAATCGAGTCGAGGCTAAAGGACGACTCACTTGAGGTTTGTGCACAACATCTCCATGTTTTAAAATTCATTGATAAAGTGAACGAAATATGTATTTTACTTGTGATTTGGAATTGTTGAAAGTTTATTTATGACATTATTTATGATGGTTTGATTTAAACTGTGAAAGTTATTGTGTATATTTGAAATAGCAATGTTTAGCAAATTGTTAAGATAAGTTTTGAAACCACAGTGTCATGACCATATATTTGAACACCTCACTAGCACGACTAGTGGGGGTAATTAGTTTCGAATTTTGATTCCTTCTCTGGAGAAGTGTTGAGGTGTGCCATTAGAAGAGGATGTGAATGGATATCCATATATTTGAGCTAGCTAGCCTTGTGATGTGATTTTTCTTTAGCCTCTGGCTATTGAGATTCTATTTGTTTTGAATGGCATGATCTAACTGTGGGTTTTATGAAATGTGTTTTGATACTTCGAAATGAACGTAGTTTGCATTAAAATCTCATAATTCATGTTTTGTGTTTAATGCTCATGTTTAGTCAAATTTTTGAATAAATGTGATTTTATTTTTGCATAAAGATTATTTTAGTATGTTGTGCACCACTGAGTCCTAGTACTCAGCGATAGCTTCTATTGCTGTCGCAGATCTGAGAGATTAGAGGAAGCAGATGAGTTCTTTGAGGTGTGAGGAGCTATCAGCTTGAAGTCATCGGGTATAATTTATACCCTGATTGTAAATATTTATTTTGATGTATGTAATGCACAGAAATATATGAACATGTTAAAATGGGTCTTGAGCAGCTTGTACAAAATCTGTATAAAATCTGTAATAAATTTTAGTTTGGATTTTCTTAATGTAAATTTTTGTATGATGTATATATAAATTGTTTATCCTTAAAGAAATATCAATGTATGAAATTGATTGACTGTACCTTGAGGATTATTGAATTTTGAACTTGAGAAATTGATTGAAATGATTGTGGAATTGTTGAAATTAATTGAGTTTGATTGTGAAATTGAAGTAGTTGTTGAGAAAATTTTTAGAAGTGCTTTTTACAGGTATTTGAAGAACTGGTTTCTCAAAATACAGAGGGAACTCTGTCAAAATTTTTATAAAATTTGCGTAAAAATAAAATGGGCCAAAAATATTAACCAATTTTAATTTTAACTAAATGTGTTAAGTACTTATTAGAAAATGCTCACCACTTGTCAAAAATAAGAAAATTGTTTTAAAATCCCTTGTAGGGTACTTAATGAGTTATCAGTAGGTGAAGTTCGGTAGTTCATTAGGTATTCTACGGGATCATGTTATGCCTTACAGAGGGGTAAGGTGTGACATAAAGTGTTTGGATAACACTTAGTAGAAGTGTGAAGCTACTTGTAAAAGCTTTGGTGAGAAGATTTGTAAAGGGCTTTTGTCTCTTGCCTTTAAAAGAGAAGAATAGTGAAGTGAAGACTCAAAGTGGGATCTTTGAGAGAGTGGATGTAGGCTAGTTGAGCCGAACCACTATAAAAATTTCAGTGTTCATTTTCTCAACCCTTGCTCTTTACATTTATGCATTTTAACTTTATGATTGATATGTTTTTGCTGATATGAAAGTTGAGGCCATTTGCTGTTGATCTTGCTGCTATCTGAGAAAATCAGTTTACTGCTAAATCTGCTGATATCTGATATAATCTGCTTGTTGTTTGATCTGCTGTCAGTTAGTATATCTGGTATACTGCTCTGGTTGCTGTGTTAAAAACTTATCCAGATTACTGATATCTCTGCTGAATGCTGATATAATTTGTTAGATCAGTATACTGATTGCATATAGCCTAACTTTGAATCAACTTGTCAATAGAGTTGTATTGTTCATATTTCACATTAGTCAATTGAGTTGAACCTAGCTGCAATTTTCAAAGGTTTTGAGCAAGAACCGAAAATTATTTTTAAAGTCCAATTCACCCCCCTCTTGGACATATTTTGGGACATCAATTTGGTATCAGAGCTTGTCTCTCTTGCTTGAGGATTAAACCCCTTAGAGTGATCCATACACATGGCTAGTTCATCTAGAAACTCAGCTGGTATACCTGCCCCCTTAGCTGAAGGTTATTCCATCACTAGACCACCACTTTTTAATGGCACAAATTACTCCTTTTGGAAAACTAGAATGAGAAACTTTATACAATCTGTTGACATTGATGCTTGGAGAATAATTAAAGATGGTCCTTATATTCCTTATAAAACCAGTGAAGGAACTGTACAAATTCCTAAAGCTGAAGTTGAATTTGATGATAATGATTAGAAGAAAATTTCTACAAATGCCAAGGCTATTAACATTCTTCATTGTGCTCTTGATATTAATGAGTATAATCGTATTTCAGGATGTCAAACTGCAAAAGAAATTTGGGACAAACTAGAAGTCACATATGAAGGAACTGATGTGGTGAAAGAGTCAAAGGCAAACCTCCTCATCCGTGATTATGAGTTATTTGAGATGAAACCTGGTGAAACTATTGCTGAGATGAGTACCAGATTTACAGATCTTGTCAATCTACTTAAAGCTCTTGGAAAGAGATTTGAGGAACAAGAACTTGTAAAGAAAATTCTGAGGTCTCTTCCAAAGTCATGGGAAGCAAAGACTACTGTTA
This sequence comes from Hevea brasiliensis, assembly GCF_030052815.1. Lineage (NCBI taxonomy): Eukaryota > Viridiplantae > Streptophyta > Magnoliopsida > Malpighiales > Euphorbiaceae > Hevea > Hevea brasiliensis. Next base: position 95,367,203 of record NC_079498.1, on the reverse strand, counting down.
TTCAAGACACCAAAGATTTCAAAAAATACACCTATGATGAGCTAATTGGTTCTCTCATTGCACATGAGATGATCTATAAGAAAGATGAGAAAGAAGGTGAACAAAAGAAAAAGAAAGGTATAGCTTTCATATCTGAAAAGGTAGATGAGAAAAAGAAAAGTGTTGCTTTTAAAGCTAGTTCAAGTGATGATTCAAGTGCTTCAAGTGATGATGATGAAGATATGGCTATGATAGTCAAAAGATTCAAAAGAGCATTTAGAAAAGGTGGAAGCAAATACAAGAAGTTCACAAAGAAATATGCTCCAAAGACTCCAAATCATTCAAGTGAAATAGTTTGTTATGAGTGTAACAAACCAGGCCACATTAAGCCAAAGTGTCCTGCATTGAAGAAGAAAAACAAGTTTAGAAAGGATAAAAGCAAAAAGGCAATGGCAGCAACATGGAGTGATAGTGACTCTTCATCAAATGATGAAACAAGTGACAAAGAAGCTGCAAACACTTGTATGATGGCAATTGAAGAAAAAGGTGAAAGCTCACACATTGAAGATAGTGAAAATGAGGTAAATCTTGAACTTTCTAATGTTGATGAATTAGAACTTGCATTTGTGAAGACATATGATAAATATAGAACCTTTAAAAAGAAATGCAAAATTTTGGTTCATGAAAATTGTGCTTTAAGATCAGAAAATATATCCTTGAGTATGGCTTCAAAGGAAAATGAATTTTACAAATCTCAAATGAAATTATTTAAGGAAGTTAATGATGAGCTTCAAAGATCAAAAGAAGTATGTGAACAACTTCTTGAGAAAAACAGAATTCTTGAGGCAAAAGTTGAGTCTTTTACAAGAGATTTAACTAAATTTACAAAAGGAAATGAAACACTTGATATACTTCTTGGGAATCAAAGATCCACGACTGAAAAATCTGGAATTGGTTATGATGGATTTATGAAGAATGAAAAATACAAACAATTTTTTGTTAAAGCTACATCCTTTTCTCAACCAAGTATTACATGCTTTTATTGTAATCATAAAGGTCATATGATTAATGCTTGTCATATTAGGAAAGGAACCTTTAAGGCAAAGAAAGTATGGGTGCCTAAAGGAACCCTACCTAATGTTACTAACACTCAAGGACCCAAAGTTGCTTGGGTACCTAAGAACAGTTAATTGATTTCAGGTCTGCCTAAGGAGTATGCTGGAAACAGAACATTGGTACATTGATAGTGGCTGCTCTAGGCACATGACAGGAAATAAAGGCAAGTTTTCCTCTCTTACTTTGAAAGAAGAAGGTTATGTCAAATTTGGTGATAAAAGTAAAGCTAAAATTATTGGATGTGGAACTATTGGTAAAAATCCTTGCATTGAGAATGTTGCATTAGTTCAAGGATTAAAATATAATCTTTTAAGTGTTAGTCAACTTTGTGATAATGGTTTTAAAGTCATTTTTACTTCTACAAATTGTGAGATTCATGGAAACAATGTTATGTTTGCTGGTGCTAGAATAGATAATATTTATCTACTTGATTTAACAAGTCTTGAAGAAAATTGTGAAACATGCTTTATGACTTCAGATGATAGTGCATGGTTATGGCATAGAAAATTAAGACATGCTAGCATGAGTACACTTGCTAAACTCTCTAGAAGGAACCTTGTTAGAGGACTTCCAAAGTTAAGATTTGAAAAAGAATTTCAATGCAAAGCTTGTGCACTTGGTAAGCATACAAAATCATCTTTTAAATCAAAAAATGTTGTAACTACGTCTAGACCATTGGAATTATTACATCTTGATCTTTTTGGTCCAATCACACCTAGAAGTCTAGGAGGCAAGGCATATGCATTTGTAATTGTTGATGATTTTTCAATATTTACATGGACTTTCTTTCTTGCTCATAAAGATGAAACCTTTGATATATTTGAAGCTTTTTGCAAAAGAACTCAAAATGAAAAAGGATATTGCATTATATCTTTGAGGAGTGATCATGGAAAAGAATTTGAAAATAATTTGTTTGAAAATTTTTGCTCTCAAAATGGTATTTATCATACATTTTCAGCTCCTAGAACTCCACAACAAAATGGAGTTGTTGAAAGGAAAAATAGATCTTTGTAAGAAATGGCAAGAACAATGCTGAATGAAAACAGTTTACCAAAATATTTACTGATGTCAGAAATACAAAGATGCTACATTTTGAACAGAGTTTCCATTAGAGCTATTTTAAAGAAAACTCCTTATGAACTATGGAAAGGAAGAAAACCCAATATTGCATATTTTCATGTCTTTGGTTGCAAATGTTACATTTTGAATAACAAAGACAGCAATCTCAAGAAATTTGATGCTAAATCTTGTGAAGGAATATTTATAGGCTATTCAACAAATAGCAAAGCATATAGGATTTTCAATAGAAAAACATTGACCATGGAAGAATCAATGCATATACTTTTTGATGATGCTAACGCTTCCTTGCAAAGGAAAGATTCTTGTGATGATGAAATTGAGCAGATTCTAAATTCAAAGAATTCAAATAAAGATGAGCTTGATTCAAAAGAACTAGTGGAGGATGATCAAAATGACAAAGAAGAAGAACTCCCTTGCTCCACAAATGTTGAAATTCAAGAAGACTCCCAACCAAATGTGGAAGAACTACAAATTGAGGAACCTCAACATCAAGATATTCCACAAGAATGGAGGTACCATAGAAATCATTCCAAAGATGACATTCTTGATAGTCCATCACAAAGAATGATGACAAGAGCTCAACTTAGAAGATATTTTGGTAATATTGCTTTTGTTTCTCAATTTGAACCCAAAACATATGATGATGCTCAAAATGATGAAAATTGGCTTTTTGCTATGCAAGAGGAATTAAATCAATTTGAAAGAAATAAAGTGTGGACACTTGTTTCTAAACCTAAAAAGCATTCTGTTATTGGAACTAAATGGGTATTTAGGAATAAGATGGATGAAAAAGGGCATGTAGTTAGAAATAAAGCTAGACTAGTAGCTCAAGGATACAACCAAGAGGAAGGTATTGATTTTGATGAAACCTTTGCTCCGGTTGCTAGAATTGAAGCTATTAGAATGTTGTGTGCATTTGCATGTTTTAAGAATTTCATGCTTTATCAAATGGATGTTAAAAGTGCATTCTTAAATGGATATATTGATGAAGAAGTTTATGTAGCTCAACCTCCTGGTTTTGAAGACCCTCACTTTCCAAATCATGTTTACAAGCTTACTAAAGCTCTCTATGGATTAAAGCAAGCTCCTAGAGCATGGTATGAGAGACTTAGTAAATCTTTGCTTCAAAATGATTTTAAAAGAGGAAAAGTGAATACTACTCTTTTCATTAAGAAACTAGGAAAAGACATGCTTATTGTGCAAATCTATGTAGATGATATTATTTTTGGTGCTACTAACCATTCTCTTTGTAGAAAATTTTCAAATATGATGAAAGTGAATTTGAAATGAGTATGATGGGTGAACTTACTTTCTTCCTTGGATTGCAAATTAAACAAATGAGAGATGGAATTTTTATAAATCAGTCCAAGTACATAAAGGATATGCTAAAGAAGTTCAAAATGGAGGATATGAAAAGTATCGGAACTCCCATGAGCTCAACAATTAAATTGGAGAAAGATGAAAAAAGTAAAGAGGTAGATAACAAACTTTATAGAGGTATCAACAATTAAATTGGAGAAAGATGAAAAAGGTAAAGAGGTAGATAACAAACTTTATAGAGGTATGATTGGTTCTTTACTCTACTTGACAGCATCTAGACCAGATATTCATTTTAGTGTATGTTTATGTGCAAGATTTCAATCATGTCCAAAAGAATCTCATCTTGTAGCAGTTAAGAGAATTTTTAAGTACCTCATTGGCACTCACAACATTGGCTTATGGTATCCAAAATGTGAATCATTTGATCTTATTGGTTATAGTGATTCAGATTTTGCTGGTAGTAGACTGGACAGAAAAAGCACTTCTGGAACTTGTCAATTTCTAGGTCATGCATTAGTTTCATGGCATAGTAAAAAGCAAATCTCTGTTGCACTTTCTACTGCAGAAGCTGAATATATTGCAGCTGGAAGTTGTGTTGCACAGATTTTGTGGATGAAACAACAGCTTGAAGATTTTGAAATTAAATTTGATCACATTCCCATAAGATGTGACAATACTAGTGCTATAAACCTATCAAAAAATCCTGTTCAACACTCTAGAAGCAAGCATATTGAAATTAGACATCATTTTATTAGGGATCATGTTCAAAATGGTGATATTCAAATTGAATTTGTCCCTTCTGAAAAACAGCTTGCTGACATTTTTACAAAGCCACTTAATGAGGAAATTTTCTGCAAAATAAGAAGAGAACTTGGTATGATTGATGCTCTTGATTAAGTTTCAATGCATTCTCATGTTTCTATATGAAAATAAAGTGATATATGTGAAGGAACGGAAGCGTGAAAAACACAAGTTTATACCATTGAATTCAAAAATTTTCACCTAGGGTCACATGCATCATGCAAGATTTATTTTTATCTATTTGATTTCAATGATAAACAGCATATTAAAACTCTTTTAATATGTTTTTGGATCTGTATTTGCCATTTAAGATTTTAAAATTAATCAGATTAATTTTAGAACCCTAGATTAAATCAAGAACGATTACACTAACCTCTTGATGCACTGCAGCGTGTCTGCGCTTTGAGATTCGTCTTGAGGACACGGATGTTGTCCCTCTAGCTTGTCCACACCAAGAACACCTATGGCAGCCCTTGAATAGCTTCTAAAGCTTTTTCTATTAATTAGAAAATCAAGTTCTTCCTTTTAAGAGATTAAAGATATAAACAGGACACTAGAAACAATTTCTAGTGTTCTTAATTCAAGAGATTGATGGCTAATCTCTTTGAATTGATGAGAGATGAAGAAGAATAGAGGGAGGGCTGCAAAATGGCGTGACAAAGGAGTGTGGCTGCTGGTTGTATTTTATTTTCTCATAACAACACTTAAATAGCTAGGTTAACACATTAAACCCTTGCCACATGTCACCCTTTGATTAGCTCTAGGTTTAAGTGACCCAATCACATTGTGCCAAGTGTCAAACCTATATTTAATCTTAATTTTAATCATCTTACATGATTAAAAAAAACATTTGGCAAGCTTATGCGTAATCCCATGTGTCACCATCTCATGGTGCCACGTGTCACACTGCAAAATGACCAAAATGCCCCTGTGTCTTAATTTTGAGTTCTCAACCCAAAATAATTATTTTTCTTATTCTAATTAATTTATATCAAATATAAATTAATTAATTAATCTCTATTAATTAATTTCTCATTAATTAAATTCATATTTAAACACTTTAAATATAAATTTAACTTATATTATACATCTAATAATCTAGATTTGGTTTCAAGTCATGCTAGGGACTTTGCAATCTAATTGCAAACCAAACCTATTTAATTAATCAATTAAACTCTTTAATTAATTAATTAAATCATATTTAATTAGGCGATAACTTGTGTATGTGTGTGACTTACTAGGCTCATCACTAATTGGCAATGAGACATGATATCAACTCTTAATATCATCAGAACTCTTTCTTACCATAAATGATTTCTCTAAATCATTTTATGAACCTCATAGACCATGGTTAACACCTAGCATAGCATGCCATGGCCACCCAATTAGTAATAAGGTTTACCTTAAATGAACCTATAATCATATGTTACCATGCACTAAAATCTCTACATTACAAAATCCCAACTCAAGCCGAGTCATGGTTTATTTCAAACTACATTTGCTATGAATATTATGTTCTCTATTAATTTCAGTTCTTGATTAAAAGATTTTCTCATCGAAACTCTTTTAGAATAAATCTATCTGTCTGGCCAGAACTTGAAACATCAAGAACAATTAAATGAACATAGGATTTTATCTCTATTTACTTAGAGGAACAGATTCCATCTTGATCAACACCTACCTCCATATATAACTAGTAGGAGCCAACAGATGCCCATATACCCATACATAGTACAAGTATGAAAGCGATATCAAACTCAAACTACCTATATACAAGATAATCGTGCTATCTCGGATCTAAAGATTATATGCCTCGATATGATTTATGACAAAACATTGACAAGAGTAAACTCCATGTGCTTGTCATAAGTGTCACTAGTTCGCCTAGTTATCATTTATAAGTGCCTATCATGTTTGTTATATGGCATGAGACTCACCATTCCATCTTATTTATATCTCATATAAATAACTTGGGAACAAACATGAATACAATCTTTCTGGATAATTCATGTCCTTATTATGAAGTATCCTCGATTGTGAACCTATTTATGATACTCGTGCTAGAAATATTGTCACTCATATTCTTAACAACTTAAGAATAATATTTCTAACAAAATATCAATGGACCTTTTCTATTACACATAAATATATTATGTAAGCGGAAAAGTGGAAATGCCTTTATTAATAAAAATATGTACAAGATACATACTAAATGATATGCTCTAGGGCATACTACTAACAATCTCCCACTAGCACTAGAGCCATTCATTACAATATCTTAGACCTATCTTCTCAAGATGTTGGTCTAACTGAGTCTGTGACATAGGCTTAGTGAATGGATCACCGGATTTTCAGTGATGCTATTTTCTGCATGGCTATATCGCCGCCCAACTCTGTCTCTGACACTGTGGTAGCGCCTTTCTATGTGTTTGGATTTCTGGTGAGACCTTGGTTCCTGAGCCTGTATGACTGCTCCATTGTTGTCACAGTGTAATGGAACTGCTGACTCAATGGAAGGAACTACTGTAAGTTCTTTCATGAACTTCTTTATCCAAAGCGACTTCCTTTGCGACATCGATGCGACAATATACTCGACCTCTGTAGTGGAATCTGCGATGCGTGCTCGCTTTGGAACTCTTCCAACCGATCGCACCTCCATTACAAATGAACACATATCGAGGTAGACTTTCTATCATCGATATCTAATTGGAAATCGTAATCGATAACCATCCAATTGCAAGTCTCCACCTCCATAAATCAAGAATAAATCCTTAGTTCTTCTCAAGTACTTAAGAATATTCTTGTGACTATCGATGTTCCAAACTGGATTGGATTGATACCGCTAGTCAAACTAACAAAGATATGCGATATCCGGCCTAGTACACAACATTGCATACATTAAACTTCCAATAGCCGAAGCATATGGAATCCTGGCCATCTTATCTCTTTCTTCAGGTGTCTTTGGAGACATCTCTTTAGAAAGATGGATACCATGTCTCACTGGTAACAATCCTCTCTTGGAATCAAGCATGTTAAACCTTTTTAACACCTTTTCCAAGTATAGACTTTGGGATAAACCAATTATTCTTTTCGCTTTATCTCTATAGATGCGAATCCCAAGAATATAGGTTGCCTCCCCTAAGTCTTTCATGGAGAATGTATTTGACAACCATACCTTTATAGTCCAACATACCGTGTCATTACCCATCAACAAGATGTCATCCACATATAAGACAAGGAAAGTGATAGCACTGTCACTAACCTTCTTATATACACATGGCTCATCCTTATTTTTGATAAAACCAAAGGATTTAATGGCTTCATCAAAACGGATGTTCCAACTCCTCGAAGCTTGTTTCAACCCATAAATGGATCGCTTTAGCTTGCATACCTTGGAACTATCTTGGGATTCAAATCCCTTAGGTTGTTCCATGAAAATGTTTTCTTCAATGTATCCATTGAGAAAAGCTGTTTTGACATCCATCTGCCAAATCTCATAATCATAGTACGCAGCTATTGCTAATAAAATCCTAATTGATTTAAGCATGGCAACAAGCGAGAAAGTCTCCTCATAGTCGATTCCTTGCCTTTGGCGAAACCCTTTCGCTACTAGCCTTGCCTTATAGGTCTTTACCTTTCCATCAGAACCAATTTTCTTCTTGAAAACCCATTTGTTCCCTATAGGTATAATACCTTCAGGTGGGTCAACAAGATCCCAAACTTGATTCTTATACATGGAATCAATCTCGGATTTCATAGCATCAATCCATTTTGAAGAGTCTATATCTGATATAGCTTCTTCATAGGTAAGTGGATCATCTCCATGATCTACTTCTTCATGAGTAGACAACTCTTGTTCTTCTTCATGAAGAAAACCATATCTCATTGGTGGGTGAGATACCCTGGTTGTTCTATGAGGAACAGCTGTAGATGTTTCATCAACGGGTATTGGTTGACTAGATGGATCTATATCCATCGATGCATTGGTTGGTCGAATTCTCCAATTCTAACTCTATTTGCCTTCCTTTGCCTCCTTCTTGAACAAATCGTTGTTCAAGAAATATGGCATCTCTACTTATCACAACCTTTGTGAAGTAGGCAAATAAAAATAATATCCAAAACTATCTTTTGGATATCCAACAAATCGACCTTTTACGATCCGGTCTCCAATTTATCGGTGTTGACTTTTTGATATAATTTGGACAACCCCAAATCTTAACATGCTTAATACTTGGTTTTCTTCCATGCCATATCTCATAAGGTGTGGAAGAAACTGATTTTGATGGAATCCTATTCAGAATATACAAAGCTGATTCTAATGCAAATCCCCAAAAGGAGATTGGCATATCAGTATAGCTCATCATACTACGTACCATATCCAATAGGGTCCGATTTCTCCTTTCAGATACACCATTTAGCTGTGGCGTTCCTGGAGGAGTCAGCTGAGAAACAATGCTATGCTCTCTCAAGTATTCATCAAATTCAGTACTCAAATATTCACCTCCACGATCTGATCGAAGAGCTTTAATACTCTTTCCTGTTTGATTTTCTACTTCAGATTTAAATTCTTTGAACTTTTCAAAGGATTCATGTTTGTATTTCATTAAATACAAATACCCAAATCTTGATTTATCATCAGTAAAGGTAATAAAATAGTGAAAACCCCCTCTAGCCATTTCTTTAAATGGACCACATACATCACTATGTATTAGCTCCAAAATATTTTCAGCTCTTAGCCCTTGTCCAACAAAGGGTGATCTAGTCATTTTGCCACAAGGCAAGATTCACAAGTTGGAGTAGGCTCAGAGCCCAATGAGGATAGAATCCCCATTTTCTCCGGTTTGCAATCCTATCTTACGCAACATGACATAACCTTAAGTGCCAAATATATTTTGAACTTGAGTTGGTTTTCACCATGGCATTGCATTCTTTTAGATCACTTGCATTCAATTTGTGTTTGTCATTATTATCCAAATAATAAAGACCATCATTCATATAACCCGAACTAACATATTTATTTCCAAAATAAATATTGCAAACATCATCGTGAACTGAAATTCATAGCCATTTCTAGTCAAACTAGATATAGAAATGATGTTCTTAAAAGCATCGTACATATAAAATATTATCCAAACACAAAACATGTCCAAACATGTAAAAGATTTAGATCCTATGGCTAAAGCTTCAAGTTGAGCCATTGCCAATCAGGACTCTAACATCTTGAGAACGCAAGTCGCTACTATTTGCTAGTTCTGCATATCATTAGAAATGTGAGAAGCGGCACGATATCTAAAACCCAAGTGTAGATGAACTATGAGTATCATCAGAATCTAAATAACAAGATATGGACATACCTTCCAAGGTGTATCCTTCTTGTCCTTCAGAGAAGCAAGATACTGCAGGCGGTTCCTTTTCGGTGCCCATCCTTTTGGCGGTGGAAACACTTTCCTTTACCTTCATCACTTTAGTCTTCCTTTTCTGTTTAGCTATTTTCTTGGAAGGACCAGAATCTGAGGTTTCTTTTTCTTATTGCCCTTCTTCTTGTTGGACTTTCCAGGAAGAAGATGCAACCAAAGCTACCTCTTTTCCTTTATTGCCGGCAGCATATTCTTTTGGGCAATAACCAGCATGTTGAGTAAACCACTAAGGTGCATTCTGTTTAGTCATATGGAAATTTGTCACAAAATTCCCAAAAGACTCGGAAGGATGAAGGATCAAATCCGTCTGTAGTTGGAAATCCATGTTGAAGTCAAGATGTTCCAACTGCTCAATCAGCCGAATCATCTTGTGGACATGATCCCCAACATTCTGTCCCTCAAACATCCTCATATGGAATAGCGGTCTAGATATCTCATACCTAGTATTCCTGCTGTGCTCACCATACAACTCTTGTAGGTGAAGGAGGATCTCACTCGCACTCTGCATGTTCTCATGTTGCTTCTGTAACTCATTACTCATGGAAGCAAGCATGTAACACTTAGCTCTCATATCATGCTCCTTCCACTTGTCCAAAGTTTCATGTTCCTCTTGTGTGGCCTCTGGAGGTAAGGGACCAGGAACATTTGAATCTAGAACATATTCTATATGTTCAAGGTTCAGACAAGTTTCAAATTTCTTAGCCAATCGACATGATTAGGTCTGTCAACCTATTGTGATCAAGTATGCTTGCAAGGATATTGGATGGTGGTGGTTGTTTTATACTCATTTTTATCAGAAAATTAACTGCAGAAAATAACCAGATTAATTAGTAAATGTATCATGTAATTAACCAAAATGATTATGGTTTTTTAATCAAATTGGTCCTCCCACTAACTTAGCGAATCCTACACTTCCAAAGTAGAAAACGGAAATCCTAGTTGGATGGATTTCTAGTGGGTGATTGAATTCTTATAATTCTATTGATCATCCTCAGGTACATCCAATATTGGAATTACAATAAACTATAAGTGAGCAACTCCTTGCCCATCACATCTCATGTGAGGTTCAATCCTTTACCTAGCCCCTAATGCTCAAAATCTCAGGTACATCCATTATTGACTTATCTTGCATTAGTTAAGTTGATCCCATTGAGCGATAATTATGCAAATAATTTTAATGTCCTCAGTACATCCAATATTAGCCACTAAACCATTTACATATTTACAACATCTCATGCTTAACAATTATTCTTAAGAAAATCTCTTAAATTAATTGCATCTTATGCAACTATTTAAAATTTCTTAAAATAATTGCCCCAATGGAGGGCCTATGTTATAATTACTTTAATTATAGCATTTCCAACTTAATCATTTGTTTGGAAGATTTTATGGTCATTCTAGTTACTATTAAGGTCTCACTTTGCACATTATCCATTTAGCATGCATATATCATATAATTGCATACATTCCCATACATCTCACGCATTCATGGATAAGCAGTAAATATGGTATGATCATGGACTTTCTAAGGGATTCAATTCTGAGCCACCAAGAATTGAATCAGGGCATTCCTAGGTGCATTTCATTCATTCATTTTACAAGAGTTGCTGAAGGAGTACATAATCAACACTTGATCTTGAATTCCTCCCACTGGTCCCACCAATGCTCTTGACCTCCTTGAACTTCTTGCAATCCAATATTACATAGTAATCCTTAGCATACCAAGGCAAATTTACAAGAACTTAAATAAATGAAATTACAACCCAAAAATTATTACAAACTTAATAATACATGCCCAAAATAAATTAAAATAAATTAATTAATTTACAATCCCAAAGAAACATAAAAGAAATAAATCCAATCACATTGGTCTTTTATAGTCCATGATCATCCATCATGCATATCACTATTTAACAATTAAATAAAACATACATACTTAAATTAAATTGAATATCTCATATTCAACTTAAAAATCCAGATTTGAATATGATTCAAATAAATTTAAAAATTCATATTTGAATCTCATTCAAACAAATTTAAAAATTCAGATTTGAATCACATTCAAACAACTTCAAAAATTCAGATTTGAATCACATTCAAACATTTTTTAAAAAATCAGATTTGAATTACATTCAAACATTTTTTAAAAAATCAGATCTGAATTTTATTCAATCAATTTTAAAAAATCAGATTTAAATATGATTCAAACAACTTTAAAAATTCAGATTTGAATCACATTCAAACAACTTTTAAAATTCAGATTTGAATCACATTCAAACAATTTTTAAAATTCTGATTTGAATCATAATTTAATTGTGTGATTAAAAATCCTAATTAAACATTTTAATTAGTCATATGATGAACCTTTCATCATGCAACAATTGCAGAATTTAATAACAACCATGCGCACCATGATCTTCCCAAGCCATGCGCACCATGTTGGAGTTCATCAAGCATGCCGCCACACCTCTTGATCCAACCAGCAATGGATCAATCATCTCATGATCAAATCACACAATTAAATCATGTAATCAACAATCTAAATGGCAAATATAGTGGCTCTGATACCAATTGAAGGAACGGAAGCGTGAAAAACACAAGTTTATACCATTGAATTCAAAAATTTTCACCTAGGGTCACATGCATCATGCAAGATTTATTTTTATCTATTTGATTTCAATGATAAACAGCATATTAAAACTCTTTTAATCTCATTTTGGATCTGTATTTGCCATGAAAGATTTTAAAAATAATAAGATTAAATTTAGAACCCTAGATTAAATCAAGAACCATAACACTAACCTCTTGATGCAACTGCAATGTCTGCGCTTTGAGATTCGTCTTGAGGACACGGATGTTTTCCTCTAGCTTGTCCACACCAAGAACACCTATGGCAGCCCTTGAATAGCTTCTAAAGCTTTTTCTATTAATTAGAAAATCAAGTTCTGCCTTTTAAGAGATTAAAGATAAAACAGGACACTAGAAACAATTTCTAGTGTTCTTAATTCAAGAGATTGATGGCTAATCTCTTTGAATTGATGAGAGATGAAGAAGAATAGAGGGAGGGCTGCAAAATGGCGTGACAAAGGAGTGTGGCTGCTGGTTGTATTTTATTTTCTCATAACAACACTTAAATAGCTAGGTTAACACATTAAACCCTTGCCACATGTCACCCTTTGATTAGCTCTAGGTTTAAGTGACCCAATCACATTGTGCCAAGTGTCAAACCTATATTTAATCTTGATTTTAATCATCTTACATGATTAAAAAAACATTTGGCAAGCTTATGTGTAATCCCATGTGTCACCATCTCATGGTGCCACGTGTCACACTGCAAAATGACCAAAATGCCCCTGTGTCTTAATTTTGAGTTCTCAACCCAAAATAATTATTTTTCTTATTCTAATTAATTTATATCAAATATAAATTAATTAATTAATCTCTATTAATTAATTTCTCATTAATTAAATTCATATTTAAACACTTTAAATATAAATTTAAATATAAATTTAACTTACTAGGCTCATCACTAATTGGCAATGAGACATGATATCAACTCTTAATATCATCAGAACTCTTTCTTACCATAAATGATTTCTCTAAATCATTTTATGAACCTCATAGACCATGGTTAACACCTAGCATAGCATGCCATGGCCACCCAATTAGTAATAAGGTTTACCTTAAATGAACCTATAATCATATGTTACCATGCACTAAAATCTCTTTGTTACAAAATCCCAACTCAAGCTGGAGTCATGGTTTATGTCAAACTCCATTTGCTATGAATATTATATTTTCTTTTAATTCCAGTTCTTGATTAAAAAGATTTTCTCATCAGAAACTTTTTTCTGAATAAATCTATCTGTCCTGGCCAGGAACTTGAAACATCAAGAACAATTAAATGAACATAGGATTTTATCTCTATTTACTTAGAGGAACAGATTCCATCTTGATCAACACCTACCTCCATATATAACTAGTAGGAGCCAACAGATGCCCATATACCCATACATAGTACAAGTATGAAAGCGATCAAACTCAAACTACCTATATACAAGATAAGCTGCTATCTCAGTCTAAAGATTATATGCACTGATATAATTTATGACAAAACATTGACAAGAGTAAACTCCATGTGCTTGTCATAAGTGTCACTGGTTCGGCCTAGTTATCATTTATAAGTGCCTATCATGTTTGTTATATGGCATGAGACTCACCATTCCATCTTATTTATATCTCATATAAATAACTTGGGAACAAATATGAATACAATCTTTCTGGATAAGTCATGTCCTTATTATGAAGTATCCTCGATTGTGAACCTATTTATGATACTTCGTGCTAGAAATATTGTCACTCATATTCTTAACAACTTAAGAATAATATTTCTAACAAAATATCAATGGACCTTTTCTATTACACATAAATATATTATGTAAACGGAAAAGTGGAAATGCCTTTTATTAATAAAAATATGTACAAGATACATACTAAATGATATGCTCTAGGGCATACTACTAACAATATGTTGGTTTATAGTGTTAAAAATGCATTCTGATATTTTTGGTGCAATTTGAAAAATTCTGGGTCTTATCAGATATGAACAGTATTCTGCAGAATTTGATCACAGTGGCATACTAGTTTGTTTGCTAATTTTCGTGATTGCTAAATGCTTTACCACTGCTCCTAACTTTTCGTTGGCAAACTGGAAGTCAGGTTTGATTGTATCAAAACTCTAAAATTATTCTTATTTCCGAGCGCCTATTCTGCATGTTTAAAGAGCATATTACTTAAATGCCCCTCTATTTAGAGTATTGCGTCTCTATGCATTTTAAGGGCAAAACAGACTTTTAACACATTAATTAGCGCGGGAATCAAAATTTTTTTTTCTGAACCATCAATCTTCTCACTGCTTCTCCACTGATACACGGTACCCATTCTCTGCAAATGTCTCCATTTATGTCTTTTCAGTTTTAAAATTCAAAACTCCTTCTCTTTTCCATCGCATCGCCTCCTAAAACCCGAACGGATGCATTTTCTTTCCACTTGCAAACCCATTTCGTTTGCAACCTTCCAAACCATCGTCTCCCTTCATTGTTCTTAAATATTTTCGAAACCCATTGGCTGTGAATCGATTAAATCGATTGTTTCAAGTTAGAAAATCCCCAAAATTTTTCATTTCCGTTATTTGTCTAAATCTGCCGAAAGGAACCATTTCTTATTGGATTAGTTTTTTTTTGGTTTTTTGACGCGCTTGGTAACGATTCGCACTCTCTGTTTCTGCAAATCTCAGGTATAAAATCTAAAACTTTAATGGAATTGTGTTTTACATTTTGTTTGTGCTTGTTTTGTTTGTTTTGATTTCGCAATGTGCTGTTGGATTTATTTTGGGCATTAACATTTCATAAAAATGTGCTATATAGCAAAGTCATGAATCGGTTGCTATTGATTCTTAAGAACCCGAGTATCTCTTACTGTTTGTTCTATTTTTTATGACATTGTGCTAAGTTGTACTAGAAATATGTTGATGTGCTTCGAATGATTATATATATATTGGCTGCTTACATCGTTGAATTTGTGAACTCAGTCATTTCGGCCTAATTTTCTTCTGGGTTGGTTATGGCATGGGAAAAAGGAAAAGGCAAAGCAAAAATCCCCACATATTCATCATCTTTGGACTCCACTGATGCAAGTGTTCCTGCGTCTCCTCCTCCACAAAAAGACGCTCCTCTGGTAATAGGAAAATCAAAAGAAACACCCAAGAAAAGAACCAGTGAGCCTGTCCAAGAAAAAGGAACCAAAAAGAAAAAGACTTCAAAAGCTCCAGTTATACATATGGAAAGGGCCATTCATGAACCCAGGTATATCCACTGGCCTGCTTTTACTGAAGTTTCTGTTCCTTTACAATCCTTGTTTGAATATCAAAAATGGGACAAATTGTGCTCACGACCTTTGAAGGAGTATATGTGGACTTAGTTCAAGAATTCTATAAGAATTTAAGGGTTGATGATTCTGACAAAGATGGATCTTTTAAGGTGAAAATGAAAGGGAAAGTCTATGAAGTGATGGTTGATAGATTAGCCAAAGCCCTAGGAATTCCAAACAGTGGGAATAAAATTTGTTCTCACAAAGAAGTTTTTGCTGTTGGTGGATTTAATAAAAGAGATTTTGAGGCTGAAGTGTTTAAAGGGGAAGTAAAGGATAAGACTAGCATTACCCATGCTCATCAACACATCAAAATTCTTCATAGTTTTATCATCTATGTGTTGAATCCTAGAACTGGCAGTCCAAATTATTTAAGTACCCTTGATCTCTGCATAATTTGGCATATTGTGAATCAAATTGAATTTAATCTTGCCTACTTTATGCTGAAGCAAATCATGAAATGGAAACCACCTTACAAGCTACCCTATGCCCATCTTCTTAATGGTCTGTTTAGAGACTTTGGGATCCCTCTGGAAACCGAGAAACTTAGAACAAATATGATCCCAATTACAAGTCTACAAAAAGATGATGATGGCAGAAAACTTAGATTTGAACAAGGTGCTAGTTCTAAGGATAGTGCAAGCGGTACTGTTAATGTTGAAGGAATTCTGGAAGAAGTGAACAACTTGAGGGAATTTGTTGAAATTGAACTTGGAGAGCTACAGAAATTTAGAGGTTTTCAAACTGTTCTTATGAATGCTCTTGATTCTAAAGTTGATGGCACTTTGATGTTAGTGTATAAAATTGTGGAAGAATTATTTAAAATCAAAGTTCATCTGAGTATTTCAAGTACTGAAGCTGGAGAAACCAGTAAGGCTGCTACTGGTTTTGTCCCTCAAACAGAGAAAGAAAAAGAAAAAGAGGAAGAGAAAGGAGAAGAGGAAGAACAAGAAACAGAAGAGGAAGAAGAAGAAACAGAAGAGGAAGAAGAAGAAAAAGAAGAAGAAGAAGAGAAAGAGGAAGAAAAGGATGAAGAGGAAGAAGAGAAAACCGAAAAAGATAAAGATGATTCTGATGATGGAAATGGTAATGGAGGCAGCAAAGAAGGAAGTGGGACGGATATGAGTGACTCAGAATCTGAGGCAGAACCACAGACTCCTGCACCTGCTGCTCCTGCAAAAGACAAGGCAAAAACAGCTCAAAAGGAACAAAGAAGTAAGCAAAAAGAGGCAACTGGTAAACCATCTGGCAAAAAGGCTAAATCGACAAAAGTTGTGAGAATCTGGTACTCTTTTGCAATCGAGTTAGCGGTGGCCCTATTGTTCCTTTGACACTAGGAACTGAAATGGCTGCTGAAATTCTTCAAACCTTGAGTGATAAACCTGTCAAGCCAAAAAAGTTGAAGATGGCTGCTCCAAAACCAATCAGACAAAGCTCTAGGCTAAAAGGATAAACAAACATTCTGCATGTTTAATGATTGAATTTTGTCTAACAGTCTGTCTCTTAATTTGCTACTTAGTTTGCTACTTTTAGTTTTTCTGAACTTTAATTAGTTTGCTATATCAGTTAATGTTTTGACTGTTTATTCACTGCACTTAAACTAAATTTTGATTTATACACATGTGCATGATTTCTCTCATTATCTTTTGATGCTGACAAAAAGGGAGAGAAAATGAATGAGTAATCTTGTTGATATAACTTGTGGTTGATATAGTTTGTAATTACTTGTGGTTGATATAGTTTGTGATTACTTGTGGTTGATATAGTTTGTGAATAGTATATTGTTGATATAACTTTATGGTGTGCATATTATTGATATAACTTGTGAATGATATACAATCTGTGATTAGTGTGCATATTGTGCATATTTAGTTAGTATTTTCAGTCACACTTGACTCCTTAAGAAAATGCTTATGAATATTTCATTGAAATTATTAAGGGGGAGTTATTTGTGATTAATTGTTGATATAAGCACATACATAGGGGGAGTTATTCTCACATATACATTCATACATATACTCACACTTATTAACATTTACATGGTGATTCAATTGAGTTTTGTCATCATCAAAAAGGGGGAGATTGTTGACCCCACAAGCTCAAAGGAGCATAGATTTTGATGATACCAAAACTCAACTAGAATCAAACTAACATTGTTTTAAGTGTTGTGCATCTCAAAGAAAAAGACACAAGGATTTCATGATGGATTCATGCTTCTGAAGAAAGGATGACATTCTAAGGATAACACAGGACGAATCAAAGGAGATAAAAGAAGAAAAGGTTACCTTCCAAGGCTGCATTGAAAATCAGAATTGAAGGTACATATAGCATAGAAGTTAATTTTATTTTAGGATTACTTATGAAAATAATTGAGGAGTAAAAGTCAATGATGCTTATTTTCAAGCCCTCAAAAGATTTTTCTTTTAAACATCACTATTGGCCTAAAAAGTATTTGACTATGATTTGGTGTAAAGTTTTATAGTTTTGAAAGTTATGCAGAAAAGTTTTCCTGGTATGCTAACTGGTTTGCTACTATTTTAGTATGCTAACTGGTTTACTATTTTCTCCAGTATGCTAACTGTCTCAACTCTGCACAACATCGCAGAAAACGACAAAATAACGGCTATTTTCTTGAAATTCGTAACTGTAACGTTCAAATGAGTTTCCAAATGGTCAAAAACGTTCCAAAGCTATAAATACACCTACCTTTGGCCATTTTGCACTTAATGAAAGTCTCTCCACTGTTCAAAATCATAAAAGCTTTCATTCAAAGTGCTCAAAGTGTTTTTATTGCTCATCATTGGCTTATTTATTCAACTCTTCTTTATAGATTCTGTTGTATTGAGTGAGAGTGAGTTTTAAACACATTATTATCATTTATGAGAGGTCATTCAAGCACCTATTGAAGCTTGATTGTGATAAAGTGTTTGGATAACACTTGGTAGAAGTGTGAAGCTACTTGTAAAAGCTTTGGTGAGAAGATTTGTAAAGGGCTTTTGTCTCTTGCCTTTAAAAGAGAAGAATAGTGAAGTGAAGACTCAAAGTAGGATCTTTGAGAGAGTGGATGTAGGCTAGTTGAGCCAAACCACTATAAAAATTTCAGTGTTCATTTTCTCAACCCTTGCTCTTTACATTTATGCATTTTAACTTTATGATTGATATGTTTTTGCTTATATGAAAGTTGAGGCCATTTGCTGTTGATCTTGCTGCTATCTGAGAAAATCAGCTTACTGCTAAATCTGCTGATATCTGATATAATCTGCTTGTTGTTTGATCTGCTGTCAGTTAGTATATCTGGTATACTGCTCTGGTTGCTGTGTTAAAAACTTATCTAGATTACTGATATCTCTGCTGAATGCTGATAAAATTTGTTAGATCAGTATACTGATTGCATATAGCCTAACTTTGAATCAACTTGTCAATAGAGTTGTATTGTTCATATTTCACATTAGTCAATTGAGTTGAACCTAGCTGCAATTTTCAAAGGTTTTGAGCAAGAACCGAAAATTATTTTTAAAGTCCAATTCACCCCCCTCTTGGACATATTTTGGGACATCAGTCATATTAGTGATGTTTTTGCTTCAGCTTTGTCTTTACTTAATACCTTTCTTGTTCCTAAACTGTCTCTTAATCTTATTTTCGTCGGACAATTATGTGATCTTGGTCTTGATTTACATTTTTCTCGTCATGGTTGTAATGTGCAGAATCTGCAGACAGGACAGATCCTTGGGACCGGCTGTAAAGTTGATCGTCTATTTGAATTGACATCTCTTCACCTTCCTTCACATACTGCATCTCTTCCTATCCCTCCATCACAATGTGCTACCTCTATATCTAGCTCTACTTGGCATTCTCGACCTGGTCATGTCTCCTCTTCTAGACTAAAATCTTTATGTTCTAGTGGTCTTTTAGGAAATATTAAATATGAGAATTTTGATTGTGCTTCATGTGAACTTGGGAAGCATCATGCTTTACCTTTTAATAATAGTGCTTCTATTTCCCTTTCTATCTTTGATCTTGCGCATACTGATATATGGGGTCCCTCTCCTATTCCCACCATGGGCAATGCCACTTACTTTGTGATATTTGTGGATGATTACTCTAGATTTACTTGGATTTATTTTATGAAAAACTGTTCACAATTGTCTCAGATTTATGCTAATTTTACTGCTCTTGTAAAAACTCAATTTTCCTGTACCATTAGAACTCTTTGACCAGATAATGGCAGGGAGCATAAAGATACTGCATTCCTCAATCTTCTTGCTCAACATGGCATTACTATTCATTGATCTTGTCCAGGTACTTCTCAACAAAATGGTCATGCAGAACGCAAACGCAGACACATTCTTGACACTGTACGCACCCTTTTAATTTCTTCTTCTTGCCCTAAACGTTTTTGGGGAGAAGCTGCTCTTACAGCTGTCTACAACATCAACCGCATTCCTTCTGTGACAATCGGTAATCAAACTCCTTATGAATGTTTGTATGGTCTTTCTCCTTATTACAATCTTCTTCATGTTTTTGGGTGTGCTTGTTTTGTTCTTCTTTAGCCACATGAACACTCAAAATTGGAACCTCGTGCTCAGTTATGTTATTTTTTGGGCTATGGTATTGAGCATAAAGGGTATCGATGTTGGGATCCTATCTCTAAGCGTCTTCGTATCTCTCGTCATGTCACTTTTTGGGAACATAAAATGTTTTCCACCCTCTCTGAATTTCAATGTTCAGACAATCACTCGCCTTTCTTCACTAATTTGTCTGTTGAGCTATTCCCTGATACATCTTTTCTTAATGACGACAAGACTCCCCCTCCTAACATCTTTAATGCAGGACAAACAGATGATCAACCTATGGTGTCGCCTGAGAGATCTAGTTCATCTGTAGATTCTGTCTCTCCATCCATAGTTTCTATTTCTTCTGATGTTGTAACTCCTAGAGTACGTCGCCCACCATCTTATCTTCATGATTAACACTACTACTCTACTTTAGTTTCTTTGCATGAACCTTCCTCTTATAGGGAAGCTAGTACTAATCCTCTTTGGCAGCAAGCAATACAAGATGAATTGCAAGTCTTATCAAAGACCTATACTTGGAACTTGGTTGATTTACCGCCTGGTAAAACTGCTATAGGATGCAAATGGGTTTATAAAATCAAAACTCGAGCAGATGGCTCAGTGGAACGTTACAAAGCTCGATTAGTGGCAAAGGGCTTTACTTAGGAGTATGGTATTGACTATGAAGAGACTTTTGCTCTTGTAGCTCGTCTCACATCTGTTCGTAGCCTCATAGCTGTTGTAGTTGTGCATAAATGGACACTCTTTCAGATAGATGTGAAAAATGCCTTTCTTAATGGGGATCTTTCCGAATAAGTTTACATGCAACCTCCACCTGGTTATGATCATCCTCCTAGTAAGGTTTGCCATCTTCAAAAGGCTTTGTATGGTCTTAAACAGGCCCCTAAAGCATGGTTTGCAAAATTTAGCTCCACAATCAGCAAATTGGGTTTCTCTTCCAGCTCTTTTGACATTGCTCTCTTTGTTCGCAAAACTGATAAGGGCTACACTCTCTTGTTGTTATATGTGGATGATATGATAATCACTGGAGATGATTTGCAAGGAATTGAAGAAGTGAAAAAGTTTCTTGGTACTCAGTTTGAAATGAAAGATCTTGGTCATTTGAGTTATTTTCTTGGGTTAGAAGTCTCTTCTGATGATACAGGCTATTATTTGTCTTAGGAAAAATATGCCACTGATCTTCTATGTCGAGCAGGTTTGACAGATAATAAAACTGCTAATACTCCACTTGAGGCAAATGTCAAACTTTCACCTACTGATGGAGCCATTTTGGATGATCCGACCCTTTATAGGCAGTTGGTTGGGAGTCTTATCTATCTCACTGCCACTCGTCTAGACATAGCATATGCAGTTCATATTGTTAGCCAGTTCATGGCTGTTCTTCGCACTTCTCACTTTATTGCTATTCTTCGTATCCTTCGATACATCAAAAGCACTTTGTTCCATGGTCTTCATTTCTCTGCTCAGTCATCTCTTAAACTAAAAGTATATTCTGATGCTAACTGTGCTGGTGACCCTACTGATAGACGATCCACCACTGGTTATTGTTTCTTTCTCGGAGATTCACTTATCTCTTGGCGTAGTAAGAAGCAAACAGTAGTTTCTCGCTCTAGTACGAAAGCAGAGTACAAGGCACTAGTTGACATTACTTCTGAACTTCTCTGGTTAAGATGGCTATTACAAGATATGGGCGTCTCTCAATCTGACGCTGCTACAAACATCTATTGTGACAATCAAAGTGCCATCCAAATTGCCCACAATGATTTATTTCATGAACGTACAAAGCACATTGAGATTGATTGCCATTTCGTTCGTCATCATCTTGTCAGAGGCACTCTTCATCTCATTTCGGTTTCTTATGCTGATCAAATAGCTGATATCTTCACCAAAGCTCATCCACCTGGGCGATTTCATGACTTATCTTGCAAACTCAAGTTAGCAAATACTTTGCCTACTTGCGTTTGAGGGGGGATGTTAGAATATAGCTGTCATTGACCCAAAATTACAGGCCTCAATTTAGGATTTATTCTAGGCCTTATTTTTTGCTACCAACTTTCTTACTATACTTAGCTCTCTTATTCTTGTAGATATAGATCTCTACTATAACTCATTGGAACATACAAATATATAATACAAATATACCTTATACCTTCTTTCATTTTATTTATCATCACTGAATATCAAATAAGCTTATTTTAACTTTTAGGCCTAATAAACCCAAATAAAATAGACTCAATTTTTCGTGTAAAAAAATAAATTTTCAAAATTTTATTAATAAAATATAAATTTTAAAATTTTTTAAATATTAAAAAGGAAAAATTACAGTTTGGTCCTTGAGTTTTGCTTATACTTTAGTGCAGGATTTTGGGAAATCAATTCTTTAGATCTTGGATTTTGTACTGTATTGCACTTTAATCTATGAATTTTTAAAAATTAGTTATTTAGTTTATGAATTTTACACTATATTACACTTTAGGCGCTATAATTTTAATATATAGAATAGTTTAATTATTCTGTCAATGGATGAATTTGTTGTAATATTAAAAGTACAAGGACTAAATTGTTTTATATATTAAAATTAAAGGAGTAAATAATTAATTTTTTAAAATTTAGAGACTAAATGTAATATAGTGTAAAATTTAAGGACTAAATAATTAATTTCTCAAAATTGAAAGACTAATGTGTAATATATGACAAAATTTAGGGACCAAATTATAAATTCTCCTATTAAAAATGATTTATTGCTTTTAATTAAAATCAAAAATGAAAAGGGGAAAAAAGGCCTATTTAGCCCTTTAAGTTATGATAAATAGTTACATAAGTTTTTAAAGTGTTTCAAGATTTAAAAAGATCAAATAAGTTTTAAAATTTTTAAAAATAGATCAAACAAATTTTTGAGGACAAATAAGTTCTTTGACTTTTAAAAATAGATAAAAATAATGAATTATAATTTTACTCTAATATAAGTTCAGTCAAGATTGTGTATGAAGATTTAGTACAAGGGATCCTCATGCGTATTTGATTTGTAACATATCAATAAATATTTATTGCATACTAAGTAAAGTTATTTTTTATCAAATAATTCAAAAATTTTTTTAATTGATTCAATTAAAAATCATTTGACAAAGTATAATTTATCAATCTACTATATCATACAGTAAATGCTTATTAGAATGCTGTAAATCCGTTGATGAGAAACTTATGTATCAGAAGGTTTTGGTATATGACTTGATTGTATTTATATTATAGGTAAATTATAATTTAAATTTTTTTATATATTTTTTAAAATTAAAATACTTATTTTTAAAAAAATAATA
The DNA here is from genome assembly GCF_030052815.1 of Hevea brasiliensis. Taxonomy (NCBI): domain Eukaryota; kingdom Viridiplantae; phylum Streptophyta; class Magnoliopsida; order Malpighiales; family Euphorbiaceae; genus Hevea; species Hevea brasiliensis. Next base: position 95,343,671 of record NC_079498.1, on the reverse strand, counting down.
AAAAGATTTATTTAATTTATTTTTAAAATTTGAAAATTTTATTTTATTTTTTTTAATTTATAAGTGTTTTTAGAAGTTAAATAGTTTATTTATAAAAAAAAATAATAAAATATTTTATTTGATTTATTTTTAAAATTTGATGGAGTTATATGATTTTTTAAAAATTTGAAGCAGCCCGTATTTTAAGGAAAAAAAAAATACACTGTGCCTAACATATCCAACCCAACAAATATGAAACCCAGGCTACCCAGGTCCCCTCACACCCAGAAAAATCCCGTCCAAAACCATCGCCTCCTCGTCCTCCTCCTCCTCCTTCCCCTCAAGTCCAGAAAAATCATCTTCAAAGCCTACGATTTCAGCCAACGCTTTTGTTCTTCTTCGACGGCGACGCTCCCTCCACTTCGCCGCTGTTCAAGTCATATCGGTCCACTATTCAATCTCAGCCTCAACCTCGACGCTGCCCAACAACGCTTTGTTCCTTGCGGAAGCAATTCGGTCCGTTTTGCAGGTGAGATGGTCTTGGGTTCATTGGGAATTTGCTCTTTGGGTTAACTGCTCTTTGTGCGTTGATACTCTACATGTGTTTCTTTCTGCCTATGCTACTTGTGTGTTAATTGTTGCAATTAATCAAAACCCACCACCATCGCCAACAGCCCAACAGCAGCGGGAGCAGAACCAACATCTCCTATTAACAACAGCAGCAGCAGCAGGAGTCTACCACCGACACCACAACAACAGTGGCAGCAGTGGGTGGCGTCGAGGAATCTTTCTGGCGATGGTGGTTCTCAGTGGATGGCGCCGAGTAATCTGGCTTCTATCGACGCTACCTGTTTCTTATCTACTGCTGCTTTTTGTATGTTAATTACAGCTTTTAAGCCCATGTGCTTTATTCTCTGATTGAGAATTTTTGGGAATTGTTCTTAAATTTATTGATTAGTGTTGTTAATTTCTAGATTATTGATGATGTTTTGGGTTGTGTTGTTGAATTTCTATATTTGGGGTTTTGAATTTCTGGGTTTAATGAGTTGTGTTCTTGATGTTCTTCAATTTTTTTATTTTTTTAATTTTTATTTTGAATAAAAATAGTAAATAATTTTTAATATTTGAAAATTAAAAAAATATTTTACGATTATAAAAAATATTTTGTTATCTTTGTGATTAATTTGAGCTTAAATGCTGGTTTATTTGGCCTAAAAGATCAAATTGGGCCTATTTGGATTTCCATTAAAAGTTGAAGGGCTTATCTGAAATTATATTCAATAAAATTGATGTGGTGCAGGCATTGTCAGAAGCCTATTCTATATTGGAGAGTGAGCTGACATTCCTTCCTGATGATGCTGATGCAGGTTCAAGGCCACCATACACACTGCTTTCTAAATCATCCCAAGTATTAATTCATGACAGTGAATTTAATTGTTGGCAGATTTTACATCTGTTTGGCGGGTATTAAACTGCCTGTAACATTAATAACAGACTTTTAGTATTAAATTTAGCCTCATCAAATGATTTGCAATTATTCCTGAGTAAAGTTCAACTTTACATGATGTTGTGTGACTTTATTCAGCTTGAAATATTATATGAAGGGAAATGTCACAAGTTTATTTCTGTTTTGATGGAAGGCTTTTTATTTAGGATTTGGCTCGACAATAAGAGAGCTGTCTATGTCAGTCTCCTTGAATTGATATGTGGAGTCCTTGTTGTGGTAATTTCAATATACAAAATGCAATATCATCTCCGTTCAATTCTTATAAAAGGATGTGTTTATTGGGAAAAATCAGTTAAACTATTGTTTGTTTCATGGTCAAGATAAGACGCATAAGCTGCACCAAGTGAGGATGGATACATTCCATCAAGGCTAACTAGGCATGCAATGGTATAGTACTGTGCAACTATTTCTCCCTTGTATCTTCTTGAGTGATGCTCTTTCTAACTGGAATTTTTCATTATTATGGAATAATGATAGATTTGATGCAATTATAGGTGCCTCATAACATCAGTCATCTCTTGTTGTTTACAAGAGTTTCAGTTTGAATATTCATTCTTTTCACCAATCATGCAGTTTTCCTTTCCACAAAAGATATGGATGCACCAACCATTTCTAATTTGATTCACTATTGATATCCCTACTGAATTTCCTGTGCTTTTTTTATTTTCAGGATCATAGCATCATACTACAGCTGTTGTTTTCATCAGAAAAAGATCTCGCAGTTTCACTTTGCTACTGTGGATGGAGTTCATTATAACACTGCTGCCACTTGCTTGGGTAATTGGGAACTTTGTGGCTTTCTCTACCGCCTAGATTTTGAGGCTGGTAGGATGGAAAATGAGAGATGAAAAGAAAATGGCCATCGCAGAACATGAAGACCTCTGTATTTGTTATTAGTGATTAGTGATTACAGACTTTAGCTTTTGATTCTTCATGTACATGTTTTGGTTTTCAGTTGAATCCTCAGTTACAGGTAAGGTTCCGTCATGTGGGAAATCAGAGGGATTGGATGCAAATCGTATTCATGGAAGAAAGTTAGATTGACATTATACCCATCAGATTCCTCACTTCCAAGAGTCCTCCAATTAAGTCAAACTGCCATGAGAATGAATTCATTGATTTGCGCTTTATGAGAAGCAATAATGACATTTGTATTTGTGTAGATAGTATTACAATACATGATAAGAAGGGTGAAGACAACAGATTGAGAAAAATATATCAAAGGAATGGTGATCGTTACATTCAAATCCATATTCTCATGTATCTATACAAGCATGTATTTATTGGTGCAATGTATCAATGGATAGCGTTCTTCCAATGGAAGAATGAACTTTGAAAGCTAAACAGGTGGCACGTTGTGCTCCGCTGGTTCGCCGCGGTCAATTAAGGTATTGAGCAGATTGATTGCATGGAAAGAGGCATTGCGCTGCAACTTGCACCATTCTTGGTAGGAGCTATATGCTGCTTTTGCAAAGCAACAAAACCATATGGCTAAAACGATCCACCCAAACCATGGGGCGAGAATGAATAGAAGCAAAATGGTTGCAAGAGTTCCAAATAAGATGCTTAAGTTGCCCATGATTGCATGGTAAATAGAGTTTTGAATTCGGAATCTAATTTCTGTCACCAAAGTTAGGACGTAGGCTAGAATTGCCACATAGAACGCAATCATGATTCCACTCTGCATATCAAGTGGAGAGACTTTCGCTGATTGATATTTGATTTGTGCGAAAGTACACAATACCATAATCAGAGAAAACTGAATTCCGTGCAATGCAAGGTAGACATGTAGTGGTAGCTCTCTTGTGCTGTCATTGAAAAGAGAATTTAATTTTAGAATTAGTTTTGAATGATAAAATTGTTGCCTGAGGTCAAAAATTTTTTTATGTTTTTGAAAGTTATCATTTTAAAAGTTGAAAAAACTATTTAATTGTTTTAAGTTAACTAAAATATATCAAATTTAACACTAAATTAATTTTTAATATTGTCTAACTAACAAATTTAAAAAGTTACTTTTCAATTATGGTTTGAATAATAATAAATTATTATCAAGATCTTAAATCCAACTATAAAATTGTCAAAAATAAATCCAACTAAATAAATAAATTTCAAGGCCGTGAGTAACATGATTAGTTCCCAACATAGCAAAAGCTTATTGGGGAGTCCCATAAGAGTTTTGATCTTTATTTAGGGAACAGCTTGCGGGCCCATTTTTCGCCTGAAACTAGTTGGGTGTTTACTAACGGTCGGTTCGGTTCTAAACCGAACCGAACCGATAAAATCAAAAATCAAAAATCAAAAATTTTAAAAATCGAACCGAATCGATTGATAAGAGAAAATCGAACTGAATCAAACCGATAAGGTTTGATTCGGTTTTAAACCGATCAAACCAAAATTTATAAAATTTCATATTTTTAACATTAAATCTAAATAATAAAAACATAAAAACAAAAAAAATTAGAAATCAAAACTCAAAAATCTTAAGGTTCGGTTTTCTTTGATTTCGGTTCGGTTCGATTCGGTTCGATTCAATTTGGTTCGATTTTTTTTTGATTTTCTATATATATTAATAACTTCGGTTCGGTTCGGTTTTTTTATTTTTTTATGAAAATAATCTAACCGAACCGATTAACCGAAATTATCAAAATTATAAACCGAATCAAACCGATTAAATTTTAAAACCGAACCGATTGAACCGAATTAATCTGTTCGATTCGATTTTTCAGTTTAAACCGAAAACTGCTCTCCCCTAGTGTTTACTCCGGTCTTTGTTGTTTGTTTGGGCACCTATAATCTTTTTATCTCATCTCCTCTTGATCCTGCACCGTAAGCTACCCTAGTTGGGTCTCTTTTATTGATTTGTTGAATATATGATATGAACTTGAAATGGTGGCGGAATATGAATATGTTGTTGTGAAAATGTGTTATTGAATCTGTGCTTTATGAATAGGTGAGCTTATGAAGAAGAAGAAGAAGAAGACAAGATCATATTTAGTGGTGAACAAAACTTGACAACAGTTATAAGTTGAAGAGCAAAACATGATTTCTGAGGCACCTGTACTGACCTTTTAATTTCGAAACCTGCCCGTTGGTTCTGAGGCATCTTTCGTCCTTGTCTTCGAAGCGGGCGGACTATAAATTGGCTGGACTATCTTCCTTTGTTTTCAGAGGAGGGCAAATGTTATTATTATCTGATGTTATATATATAGGACAGGGTTAACTGTTGTCCCTGCCATTTACTGGGATCCCAGTAAATCCCAGTAAATGACAGGGACAACTGGGATTTCCCAGCAACTGGGCTTTCCCAGTAAGTTGTCCCTGTCATTTACTGGGACATGATTACATAGGTGACAGGAACAGTGGATAGGGTTTCCTTTATATATATATATATATATATATAATTATTATTATTTTTTTAATATAAATTTTATATTATTTCTATTCATTACATTTACTCATAATTTAATTATTTTAGTGTAATTTTATAAAAAATTTTCATATGAATTAATTAATAAAAGTTTTTTTTGAGCGAATGCAAATAATACAATAAAATTAAAAATATTAAAATAAAAATTTAAATTTAAATTATGAAAACGCCTAAAATTTTTTTTATTATATTTTAATTTTATTTATTTAAGTAAATAAAATATATTTTTATTTATCAATAATATCTTTTATTTTGTCTTAGTGGAGTTCAAAACATTCGTCGTCTTATTAGGTGTAATCCTTTATGCTTCCATTCTTTTTTACTTTTCATAATTTTGTAAAAAATTTAAATTATTCTTGATGATAAAAATTTAAAATTTTCAACTTTTTGCTATGATATACCATTCTTTAATTTTTCAAAATTTTAACTTAATTTTAAATATTTGTAATTTTTATTTAGTGGTAAAATTGGAATAAATCAACTATAAAAAATATATTATGTCAATTTACTAGAAGATAGACTAACAGTAAAATTTATGCTACCTTAACTGAAACCAAATATTTTTTTAACGTTCCCTTCAAATTACAAAGTATTATTTATTATTAATAAAATAATTTATAAGTTAGGATATCAGTATTTTTTTTTTCCAAATATGATTTATTGTGAGATTAAAATTTTAACATATTAATTATTATTTATTGTAAATTAAAAATTATTAAAACAATTTAGTAGTTCAAAAATTTTTTATATTTTATATTTATTAATTAATTATTAAAAAAATATAAGACTGCAAATTAATCATTTAATTTTATTTGAGATTAATTTCATATTAATATTTAAAAATTAATTTAAAATTAAATAATCTGAGTGTTGGCCAAATTCAACTTATTGACACAGATTATTATTTTGTTCATCAAATGGAGCAGCAAGTCTTAACCAAAAATATTGCAAGATATTTTGGTCTCTCACTAGTACCCTAGAGAGAGAAAATCCTCCATGTATTGTCTTTAGTTTGTTTTTACTCTTGGGACTTCGCCGAGTTTCTCGTCTTCAATAGCACTCTCCTTGCCTTCGAGAAGGGAAGGGTGCTTTCTCTAGTTGGTCTCTCCTCGCACTAAATTGTTTCTAGCTTTTGTTTTGGTTGGTTTGAGCAGATCGGTGCTTGCTTTGTGAAGGAGTCCTTGGATTTGCAATGGTTCTGCTGCTGGAGTTTGTGGGTGAAACTGTTGGATTTTTTATTTAAAATTTAAATATATATATATATATATATATAATAATTAAAAAAAAACTTTTTAACCCAGTAAAGTTTATTTTCTATTTTTTGAGAATTAATTTTATTTTTATTTTTTAACGTTAATTACTTGTTACTTTTAAGGATTAGTGGCATAATATCTCTAATTAGTAGATTAAAACTAGAGATTTTTTAGTTGTTGAAAAGCATTTATTTTTTCTGTTTATGAACCACCTATTATCGTCACGTACTCTCCACTAAATCTCATCTAACCTTTAATCTTGTTTTCTTCTATCTATCACGAATTGATTGTTATATATTCATTCTATATTTATTTATTTATTACATCTTGCCTCAATTTTTTTTACTCTACCAAAGGAAGTAATTTTTTTGTCTGATATTTTTTGATATATCGATCAATAAATTTTGAGCATGGAGAATAATCGATTCGGGAAACCCTTAGCTGCACACAAGAACTCCAATGGATTGAAGTACCTTATGCGAGGGACGTGGTTAATTTATTACTCGGTGCAGATGGGCCATTTCCTCTCAAAGGGTGGCGCCAAAATTCGGCGTGCTTCAATCCACAAATTCACAGGCTACTCTAATCATTTTTTCTCTTGATTTTATATTATTATCATTTGAATTTTATTGTTTGGCTGTGGTCCATATTTACTGTTTTTTATTTAATCCAATTGTTGATTTTGTATTAATTTTTAATTTTCTATCAATCTTTGAGAGGAAATTACGTGCTTGATTGTTGAAATGGATGTATTGAAATCTTTGTTTAGCAAACCAGAAAAATTTACTGGACAAAATTTCCTTTGTTAGCAACAAAAAATGAAATTTTGGCTTACTAAATTATGACTGTTTTCTGTGATTTTGACTGGATTTAAGTATATAGAGTCTTCTTTTCCCACTGAAAAAACTGTTACAGTTGTTTAATTCACTAGTCAGTCTACTATTGCTAAGTATGATTTAACTGATAAAGATATTATATGTCATGGAAAAATATTAAGTGCCTTGTCTGATAATATTTATCGTATTTTCTATCATACTAAAACTGCTCTTGAATTATGGGAAGTTTTAGATTATAAATATTGCACTGAAGAAAAGGGTTTGAAAAGATGTTCAATTGAAAAATGGCTTGATTTTCAAATGGTTGATGGAAAAAGTGTTTCTGACCAAATTCATGATTTTGAAAACATTATTTTTGACATAAAAATAAAAGATGTTTCAATTGATGATTTTATTTTGATTACATCTCTTATTAGAAAATTACCACCTTCATGGTCCGATTTTGCTAGAAGTTTGAAACAAAAACCTGAAAATTTCTCTTTTGATGAATTGCTTGTCTCTTTGAGAATTGAAGATAGGCATCATCTTACACAACCCCAAAACTAAAAAATTGAATTTCAAGCCAAGGCACATGTTGTTGAAAATTTTTACAAACCAAAATCTAAGAGTTTTAAGAAGGTTGCATCCAAAAAGAATTTTAATGGGAACAACAACAATAAAATGAAAGGTAACAATTTTAATCAGAAAAAGGGTATAGAATGTTGGGTTTGTGGAAAGACCAATCATGTTACCAAAAATTGCTTCAAGCGTCATGGTCAACACAATAAGGCACCTTCTAGTAAAAAACCACAAGCTAATGTAGTGACCATTAGAGAAAGCTCCCAATCCCCATCTCACAGGTACTTTGTCTCTAACCTAGAGTCCAGTATAATTTTTTCAAATGAGTGGTGGATAAACTCTGGGCCTAATGTTCATGTGTGCATTGATAGAAATTATTTTGTTTCATATCAGGTATTAGCACAAGATTTGTGAGAATGGGGAATGGGAGTGAGGCTCGAGTCTTAGGAGAAGGCCAAATAAAGCTGGAATTGTCTTTTGGAAATTTTCTTGTATTAGATGGAGTCTTTCATGTTCCTTTTATTAGGAAAATTTTAATTAGTGCATCTTTGTTAGATCAACATGGTTTTAAACTTGTTCTTGGTTCCAATAAAGTTGTTACTAGTAAACATGATAATTTTATTAGTAAATGTTATTTGGTTGATGGACTTTATAAGTTGAATGTAATGCAGTTTTTTTTACTTCTGTTACTAATGTTGAATGTGATACTTTTTGGCATGGTAGACTTGGACATGTAAATTTTGATACTATGAAAAGAATGATGAGTTTGGATTTAATTCCAAAACATGAAATTAATAAAAAGAATAAATGTCAAATTTGTGTTCAAGCAAAACAACCCAGAAAACCTTTTAAATCTGTGAAAAGGGAAACATACTTATTAGAATTGATTTATAGTGATATTTGTGATAGTAATAATGTTTTGACCCGTGGTGGTAAGAGATATTTTTTTACATTTATTGATGATTTTCTAAATTTTGCTGTGTATTTAATTAATCCTAAAAGTGAATTATTTGATAAATTTAAAGTTTATAAAGCAGAAGTTGAAAATCAACTAGAAAGAAAAATAAAAATTTTACGTTCTGATAGAGGTGGTGAGTATTCTTCTAATGAAATGAATGATTTTTGTGAATTGCATGATATTATCCATCAAGTTACTGCTCCATACTCACCTCAATCTAATGGAATAGCAGAAAGAAAAAATAGGACATTAATGGATATGATTAATGCTATGTTGCTTAGTTCTGGTTTACCTAATAATTTATGGGGTGAGGCTTTATATTCTACATGTCTTATTTTAAATAGAATTCCTTATAAAAATTCTAGTAAAACACCATATGAATTATGGAATAACAAAAAACCCTCTTTGAAAAAAAGTGTGGGGGTGTTTAGCTAAGGTTAATATTCCTATTACTAAGAAAAGAAAAATAGGTCCTAAAACTATTGATTGTGCTTTTGTTGGATATTCTTTGAATAGTAATTCATATCGTTTTTTAGTATTACATTCAGATATTCTTGAAATTTCTAATAATATTATTATGGAATCCAAATGTAACACACCTAATTTTTAAATTTATTATTTTTGAGCAAATATTGATGTTTTAATTTTATTTAAATTTTAGGAAATTATTTGGAATTTTTTAAATTTTAGAAATCGGGTTCGATTTTCCGAAAATAAAAACTTTGATGATTTTTAAAAATTAATTTAAAGACCACGTGGCAAAACTAAAAATATATTTGGAGTCTACGAATTTTTCTGAGTTTTCTGAAATTTTTTCGAAATTTTTGGACCTCGTTTTCGGTCCCAAGGCAGAGTAAAAATTTAAAATTTTGTATTCTGAATCGAACCAGCCGAATCGAACCGGACCGGATCGGACCGGTCGAATCGGACCGGCCTTCTTCTTCCTTTTTCTTCCTCTCCCGCGCGCGTTTCTCCTCCTCCCTTTCTCTCTCTTTTTCTCTCTCCTCCCTCCTCCCCTTGCCGCGCCGCCACCTCCCCTGCCACCCCAGCTCGCCGGCGCACCGCCTCACCCCTCCCCCATGGCCGGCCGCCGCCTGGAAAGCCGGAAAATGGCTCCTGAAGCGACGCGCACTCGCGCGCGACCGTTCGTATTCCCGGCCAAAATCCGGCTGATTCGGCCACCAATTGGACTGGGTCTTGTGTCTAAACTCATCTACTCGTCGAGAGCTTTCCATAGACACCAAGAACACCGAAATCCATTGAGCGGTTTGTCCAATTTTTGCCCGGGAAGTTTTAGCCCATTTTGAATTTTGGGCTAGATTTCTCGCAAACCGTGAACCCCACGAGAAAACCGAGAGTACCAGAGTGCTCCACTTGTCGAGAGCTTCGCGGCAATATAAATTTCAAAATTTTCCGACACCGTTTTTCGGTGGGTCCCACGAAACTTCGTAGTATTTTTCCGAGCATTAAATGAGCTTAGAAAATTTCGTAAAATTTATGTACTAACCCCCGTGTTGTGGGCTTCGTGTAGGTATCTTCAATTCGCGGAAATTCGACAGTTGTCCGGGTCTGTGAATTTCCGGCCAGACAGACCGGCTACCGGAAAAAGTCTCCGAATTGAATCAAGGTTTTGGCTACCCCACCATTGTCAGACGTCCCGAGCGCGTCCCCGGAGTCGGAATCGGCAAAGGTAAACCCGAACCTTGCTTTTTCGTAATTTTCTAGTGCTTAAATAGGATTAAAAATCCATAAAATATTTGTGGTAGCTCAGAAAATTATGATTCTTTTTGCAATAGCCTAGTAATATTGCTAAGGACCGCGGGGCAAAGTTTTAGAATTTTTAGAGTTTGTTTGGGCAGTTTTTGCAAAAATAATCAATTATAAGGACTAAATTGAAATTTTACATATTGTGATGGATGACTGATTTGATGGGCCCAGGAGGGGCTGTGTGATGTGATTGAGTTATGGATATATGGATTGCGAATATAGAAGTGTGTTTTGAGCCCTTTTACAGGTTGGGTAGGTCCTAGGTATAGGGGAGACTCTGCCGGATTTTCGGTACGACTTAGGACGTATTTGGTCTTTTCTTGATTTGTAATAAGTAAATTGTATTAAATAATTGTAATGTAAATGTCAGGTGAGCCGGGACAGCCTTCTTCCTCCGCCCAGCCGCCACAGTGACCGCCGTCAAGTCTGTGAGTAAAATATTAATTTTAATTGTAATTTCGATATTATTATATGTTCAAGCATGCCTATGCATCACTTATATGCATATATTTATGTAGTTAAACTATAGGCATGAATTATATTGCATTCATAACTGTTAAAGTGCCATGGATGTTGTTGTGGTAATTTGGAGCAGTGTGCGTGCGTTGGCGTGCGTGTGATGTGTGTGGACTATGGACAGAACGGGTAATCACGGCTTGAGTTCTTCGCTGGGACCCGATCCTTTGGGGGTAGTCACGGCTTGAGTTCTTCGCTGGGACCCCGATTTGGTTTATTAAGCGAAAGTCTGGCTTGAGTTCTTCGCTGGCACCAGGTTGGATTTAAGAGGGTCAGATAGGGATCGGCTCCATATATTATGATTGATGTTACAGTGCGTGAGTGCTCCAAATTACCTTTTGATGTTATGATGTGAAAATGTTGTTGATGTTGCATTTCACTCTCTGAGGTGCATTAGTTTTAGATAGTTATAGAGATTATGGTTAAAATTGATATTTTACTCTCTACGAGTCGAGCGCTCACTCTGTTC